>NW_024400000.1:424641-514946 GCF_905171765.1 Bufo bufo | reverse complement strand
CACCGACATCTGACATCACTGTCCGTGACCCGGGCCGGTTCTATTCTATGTGGTGAACTCTGTGTGAGGAGGGTGTCTGGAGAGACTTTTCCAGCGGCTGCCTCGCTCGTGTGCTCTGATTTAGAACACAAACGTATTACTTCCCGCAGCGGCCGTCCCCGGCTCCTCCTCACTCCCATATTCAAGTCTCCGCCCACCTGACATGTGACATCACTGTCCGTGACCCGGGCCGGTTCTATTCTATGTGGTGAACTCTGTGTGAGGAGGGTGTCTGGAGAGACTTTTCCAGCGGCTGCCTCGCTCGTGTGCTCTGATTTAGAACACAAACATATTACTTCCCGCAGCGGCCGTCCCCGGCTCCTCCTCGCTCCCATATTCAAGTCTCCGCCCACCGACATCTGACATCACTGTCCGTGACCCGGGCTGGTTCTATTCTATGTGGTGAACTCTGTGTGAGGAGGGTGTCTGGAGAGACTTTTCCAGCGGCTGCCTCGCTCGTGTGCTCTGATTTAGAACACAAACATATTACTTCCCGCAGCGGCCGTCCCCGGCTCCTCCTCACTCCCATATTCAAGTCTCCGCCCACCGACATCTGACATCACTGTCCGTGACCCGGGCCGGTTCTATTCTATGTGGTGAACTCTGTGTGAGGAGGGTGTCTGGAGAGACTTTTCCAGCGGCTGCCTCGCTCGTGTGCTCTGATTTAGAACACAAACATATTACTTCCCGCAGCGGCCGTCCCTGGCTCCTCCTCGCTCCCATATTCAAGTCTCCGCCCACCGACATCTGACATCACTGTCCGTGACCCGGGCCGGTTCTATTCTATGTGGTGAACTCTGTGTGAGGAGGGTGTCTGGAGAGACTTTTCCAGCGGCTGCCTCGCTCGTGTGCTCTGATTTAGAACACAAACATATTACTTCCCGCAGCGGCCGTCCCTGGCTCCTCCTCACTCCCATATTCAAGTCTCCGCCCACCGACATCTGACATCACTGTCCGTGACCCGGGCCTGGTTCTATTCTATGTGGTGAACTCTGTGTGAGGAGGGTGTCTGGAGAGACTTTTCCAGCGGCTGCCTCGCTCGTGTGCTCTGATTTAGAACACAAACGTATTACTTCCCGCAGCGGACGTCCCCGGCTCCTCCTCACTCCCATATTCAAGTCTCCGCCCACCGACATCTGACATCACTGTCCGTGACCCGGGCTGGTTCTATTCTATGTGGTGAACTCTGTGTGAGGAGGGTGTCTGGAGAGACTTTTCCAGCGGCTGCCTCGCTCGTGTGCTCTGATTTAGAACACAAACGTATTACTTCCCGCAGCGGACGTCCCCGGCTCCTCCTCACTCCCATATTCAAGTCTCCGCCCACCGACATGTGACATCACTGTCCGTGACCCGGGCTGGTTCTATTCTATGTGGTGAACTCTGTGTGAGGAGGGTGTCTGGAGAGACTTTTCCAGCGGCTGCCTCGCTCGTGTGCTCTGATTTAGAACACAAACATATTACTTCCCGCAGCGGACGTCCCCGGCTCCTCCTCACTCCCATATTCAAGTCTCCGCCCACCGACATGTGACATCACTGTCCGTGACCCGGGCTGGTTCTATTCTATGTGGTGAACTCTGTGTGAGGAGGGTGTCTGGAGAGACTTTTCCAGCGGCTGCCTCGCTCGTGTGCTCTGATTTAGAACACAAACATATTACTTCCCGCAGCGGCCGTCCCGGCTCCTCCTCACTCCCATATTCAAGTCTCCGCCCACCGACATCTGACATCACTGTCCGTGACCCGGGCCGGTTCTATTCTATGTGGTGAACTCTGTGTGAGGAGGGTGTCTGGAGAGACTTTTCCAGCGGCTGCCTCGCTCGTGTGCTCTGATTTAGAACACAAACGTATTACTTCCCGCAGCGGCCGTCCCCGGCTCCTCCTCACTCCCATATTCAAGTCTCCGCCCACCGACATCTGACATCACTGTCCGTGACCCGGGCCGGTTCTATTCTATGTGGTGAACTCTGTGTGAGGAGGGTGTCTGGAGAGACTTTTCCAGCGGCTGCCTCGCTCGTGTGCTCTGATTTAGAACACAAACGTATTACTTCCCGCAGCGGCCGTCCCCGGCTCCTCCTCACTCCCATATTCAAGTCTCCACCCACCGACATCTGACATCACTGTCCGTGACCCGGGCTGGTTCTATTCTATGTGGTGAACTCTGTGTGAGGAGGGTGTCTGGAGAGACTTTTCCAGCGGCTGCCTCGCTCGTGTGCTCTGATTTAGAACACAAACGTATTACTTCCCGCAGCGGCCGTCCCCGGCTCCTCCTCACTCCCATATTCAAGTCTCCACCCACCGACATCTGACATCACTGTCCGTGACCCGGGCTGGTTCTATTCTATGTGGTGAACTCTGTGTGAGGAGGGTGTCTGGAGAGACTTTTCCAGCGGCTGCCTCGCTCGTGTGCTCTGATTTAGAACACAAACGTATTACTTCCCGCAGCTGCCGTCCCCGGCTCCTCCTCACTCCCATATTCAAGTCTCCGCCCACTGACATCTGACATCACTGTCCGTGACCCGGGCTGGTTCTATTCTATGTGGTGAACTCTGTGTGAGGAGGGTGTCTGGAGAGACTTTTCCAGCAGCTGCCTCGCTCGTGTGCTCTGATTTAGAACACAAACGTATTACTTCCCGCCGCCCCTGGCTCCTCCTCACTCCCATATTCAAGTCTCCGCCCACCGACATGTGACATCACTGTCCGTGACCCGGGCCGGTTCTATTCTATGTGGTGAACTCTGTGTGAGGAGGGTGTCTGGAGAGACTTTTCCAGCGGCTGCCTCGCTCGTGTGCTCTGATTAAGAACACAAACGTATTACTTCCCGCAGCGGACGTCCCCGGCTCCTCCTCACTCCCATATTCAAGTCTCCGCCCACTGACATGTGACATCACTGTCCGTGACCCGGGCCGGTTCTATTCTATGTGGTGAACTCTGTGTGAGGAGGGTGTCTGGAGAGACTTTTCCAGCGGCTGCCTCGCTCGTGTGCTCTGATTTAGAACACAAACATATTACTTCCCGCAGCGGACGTCCCTGGCTCCTCCTCACTCCCATATTCAAGTCTCCGCCCACCGACATGTGACATCACTGTCCGTGACCCGGGCTGGTTCTATTCTATGTGGTGAACTCTGTGTGAGGAGGGTGTCTGGAGAGACTTTTCCAGCGGCTGCCTCGCTCGTGTGCTCTGATTTAGAACACAAACGTATTACTTCCCGCAGCGGACGTCCCCGGCTCCTCCTCGCTCCCATATTCAAGTCTCCGCCCACCGACATCTGACATCACTGTTCGTGATTTGGGCTGGTTCTATTCTATGTGGTGAACTCTGTGTGAGGAGGGTGTCTGGAGAGACTTTTCCAGCGGCTGCCTCGCTCGTGTGCTCTGATTTAGAACACAAACATATTACTTCCCGCAGCGGCCGTCCCCGGCTCCTCCTCGCTCCCATATTCAAGTCTCCACCCACTGACATCTGACATCACTGTCCGTGACCCGGGCCGGTTCTATTCTATGTGGTGAACTCTGTGTGAGGAGGGTGTCTGGAGAGACTTTTCCAGCGGCTGCCTCGCTCGTGTGCTCTGATTTAGAACACAAACATATTACTTCCCGCAGCGGACGTCCCCGGCTACTCCTCGCTCCCATATTCAAGTCTCCGCCCACTGACATCTGACATCACTGTCCGTGACCCGGGCCGGTTCTATTCTATGTGGTGAACTCTGTGTGAGGAGGGGTCTGGAGAGACTTTTCCAGCGGCTGCCTCGCTCGTGTGCTCTGATTTAGAAGACACACATATTACTTCCCGCAGCGGCCGTCCCCGGCTCCTCCTCACTCCCATATTCAAGTCTCCGCCCACCGACATCTGACATCACTGTCCGTGACCCGGGCTGGTTCTATTCTATGTGGTGAACTCTGTGTGAGGAGGGTGTCTGGAGAGACTTTTCCAGCGGCTGCCTCGCTCGTGTGCTCTGATTTAGAACACAAACATATTACTTCCCGCCGCCCCTGGCTCCTCCTCACTCCCATATTCAAGTCTCCGCCCACCGACATGTGACATCACTGTCCGTGACCCGGGCCGGTTCTATTCTATGTGGTGAACTCTGTGTGAGGAGGGTGTCTGGAGAGACTTTTCCAGCGGCTGCCTCGCTCGTGTGCTCTGATTTAGAACACAAACATATTACTTCCCGCAGCGGACGTCCCCAGCTACTCCTCGCTCGCATATTCAAGTCTCCGCCCTCCGACATCTGACATCACTGTCCGTGACCCGGGCCGGTTCTATTCTATGTGGTGAACTCTGTGTGAGGAGGGTGTCTGGAGAGACTTTTCCAGCGGCTGCCTCGCTCGTGTGCTCTGATTAAGAACACAAACATATTACTTCCCGCAGCGGCCGTCCCCGGCTCCTCCTCACTCCCATATTCAAGTCTCCACCCACTGACATGTGACATCACTGTCCGTGACCCGGGCTGGTTCTATTCTATGTGGTGAACTCTGTGTGAGGAGGGGTCTGGAGAGACTTTTCCAGCGGCTGCCTCGCTCGTGTGCTCTGATTTAGAACACAAACATATTACTTCCCGCAGCGGACGTCCCCGGCTCCTCCTCACTCCCATATTCAAGTCTCCGCCCTCCGACATCTGACATCACTGTCCGTGACCCGGGCTGGTTCTATTCTATGTGGTGAACTCTGTGTGAGGAGCGTGTCTGGAGAGACTTTTCCAGCGGCTGCCTCGCTCGTGTGCTCTGATTTAGAACACAAACATATTACTTCCCGCAGCGGACGTCCCCGGCTCCTCCTCACTCCCATATTCAAGTCTCCGCCCACCGACATCTGACATCACTGTCCGTGACCCGGGCTGGTTCTATTCTATGTGGTGAACTCTGTGTGAGGAGGGTGTCTGGAGAGACTTTTCCAGCGGCTGCCTCGCTCGTGTGCTCTGATTTAGAACACAAACATATTACTTCCCGCCGCCCCTGGCTCCTCCTCACTCCCATATTCAAGTCTCCGCCCACCGACATGTGACATCACTGTCCGTGACCCGGGCCGGTTCTATTCTATGTGGTGAACTCTGTGTGAGGAGGGTGTCTGGAGAGACTTTTCCAGCGGCTGCCTCGCTCGTGTGCTCTGATTTAGAACACAAACATATTACTTCCCGCAGCGGACGTCCCCGGCTCCTCCTCACTCCCATATTCAAGTCTCCGCCCTCCGACATCTGACATCACTGTCCGTGACCCGGGCTGGTTCTATTCTATGTGGTGAACTCTGTGTGAGGAGGGTGTCTGGAGAGACTTTTCCAGCGGCTGCCTCGCTCGTGTGCTCTGATTTAGAACACAAACGTATTACTTCCCGCCGCCCCTGGCTCCTCCTCACTCCCATATTCAAGTCTCCGCCCACCGACATGTGACATCACTGTCCGTGACCCGGGCCGGTTCTATTCTATGTGGTGAACTCTGTGTGAGGAGGGTGTCTGGAGAGACTTTTCCAGCGGCTGCCTCGCTCGTGTGCTCTGATTAAGAACACAAACGTATTACTTCCCGCAGCGGACGTCCCCGGCTCCTCCTCACTCCCATATTCAAGTCTCCACCCACCGACATCTGACATCACTGTCCGTGACCCGGGCTGGTTCTATTCTATGTGGTGAACTCTGTGTGAGGAGGGTGTCTGGAGAGACTTTTCCAGCGGCTGCCTCGCTCGTGTGCTCTGATTTAGAACACAAACGTATTACTTCCCGCAGCGGACGTCCCCGGCTCCTCCTCACTCCCATATTCAAGTCTCCGCCCACCGACATCTGACATCACTGTCCGTGACCCGGGCCGGTTCTATTCTATGTGGTGAACTCTGTGTGAGGAGGGTGTCTGGAGAGACTTTTCCAGCGGCTGCCTCGCTCGTGTGCTCTGATTTAGAACACAAACATATTACTTCCCGCAGCGGCCGTCCCTGGCTCCTCCTCGCTCCCATATTCAAGTCTCCGCCCACCGACATCTGACATCACTGTCCGTGACCCGGGCCGGTTCTATTCTATGTGGTGAACTCTGTGTGAGGAGCGTGTCTGGAGAGACTTTTCCAGCGGCTGCCTCGCTCGTGTGCTCTGATTTAGAACACAAACATATTACTTCCCGCAGCGGCCGTCCCCGGCTCCTCCTCACTCCCATATTCAAGTCTCCGCCCACCGACATGTGACATCACTGTCCGTGACCCGGGCCGGTTCTATTCTATGTGGTGAACTCTGTGTGAGGAGGGTGTCTGGAGAGACTTTTCCAGCAGCTGCCTCGCTCGTGTGCTCTGATTTAGAACACAAACGTATTACTTCCCGCAGCGGACGTCCCCGGCTCCTCCTCGCTCCCATATTCAAGTCTCCGCCCACCGACATGTGACATCACTGTCCGTGACCCGGGCTGGTTCTATTCTATGTGGTGAACTCTGTGTGAGGAGGGTGTCTGGAGAGACTTTTCCAGCAGCTGCCTCGCTCGTGTGCTCTGATTTAGAACACAAACGTATTACTTCCCGCAGCGGCCGTCCCCGGCTCCTCCTCACTCCCATATTCAAGTCTCCACCCACCGACATCTGACATCACTGTCCGTTACCCGGGCTGGTTCTATTCTATGTGGTGAACTCTGTGTGAGGAGGGTGTCTGGAGAGACTTTTCCAGCAGCTGCCTCGCTCGTGTGCTCTGATTTAGAACACAAACATATTACTTCCCGCAGCGGACGTCCCCAGCTACTCCTCGCTCCCATATTCAAGTCTCCGCCCACCGACATCTGACATCACTGTCCGTGACCCGGGCTGGTTCTATTCTATGTGGTGAACTCTGTGTGAGGAGGGTGTCTGGAGAGACTTTTCCAGCAGCTGCCTCGCTCGTGTGCTCTGATTTAGAACACAAACGTATTACTTCCCGCAGCGGCCGTCCCCGGCTCCTCCTCACTCCCATATTCAAGTCTCCACCCACCGACATCTGACATCACTGTCCGTTACCCGGGCTGGTTCTATTCTATGTGGTGAACTCTGTGTGAGGAGGGTGTCTGGAGAGACTTTTCCAGCAGCTGCCTCGCTCGTGTGCTCTGATTTAGAACACAAACATATTACTTCCCGCAGCGGACGTCCCCAGCTACTCCTCGCTCCCATATTCAAGTCTCCGCCCACCGACATCTGACATCACTGTCCGTGACCCGGGCTGGTTCTATTCTATGTGGTGAACTCTGTGTGATGAGGGTGTCTGGAGAGACTTTTCCAGCGGCTGCCTCGCTCGTGTGCTCTGATTTAGAAGACACACATATTACTTCCCGCCGCCCCTGGCTCCTCCTCGCTCCCATATTCAAGTCTCCGCCCACCGACATCTGACATCACTGTCCGTGACCCGGGCTGGTTCTATTCTATGTGGTGAACTCTGTGTGAGGAGGGTGTCTGGAGAGACTTTTCCAGCGGCTGCCTCGCTCGTGTGCTCTTATTTAGAACACAAACATATTACTTCCCGCAGCGGACGTCCCCGGCTCCTCCTCACTCCCATATTCAAGTCTCCGCCCTCCGACATCTGACATCACTGTCCGTGACCCGGGCCGGTTCTATTCTATGTGGTGAACTCTGTGTGAGGAGGGTGTCTGGAGAGACTTTTCCAGCGGCTGCCTCGCTCGTGTGCTCTGATTTAGAACACAAACATATTACTTCCCGCAGCGGCCGTCCCCGGCTCCTCCTCACTCCCATATTCAAGTCTCCGCCCACCGACATCTGACATCACTGTCCGTGACCCGGGCTGGTTCTATTCTATGTGGTGAACTCTGTGTGAGGAGGGGGTCTGGAGAGACTTTTCCAGCGGCTGCCTCGCTCGTGTGCTCTGATTTAGAAGACACACATATTACTTCCCGCCGCCCCTGGCTCCTCCTCGCTCCCATATTCAAGTCTCCGCCCACCGACATCTGACATCACTGTCCGTGACCCGGGCTGGTTCTATTCTATGTGGTGAACTCTGTGTGAGGAGGGTGTCTGGAGAGACTTTTCCAGCAGCTGCCTCGCTCGTGTGCTCTGATTTAGAAGACACACATATTACTTCCCGCCGCCCCTGGCTCCTCCTCGCTCCCATATTCAAGTCTCCGCCCACCGACATCTGACATCACTGTCCGTGACCCGGGCTGGTTCTATTCTATGTGGTGAACTCTGTGTGAGGAGGGTGTCTGGAGAGACTTTTCCAGCGGCTGCCTCGCTCGTGTGCTCTGATTTAGAACACAAACGTATTACTTCCCGCAGCGGCCGTCCCCGGCTCCTCCTCACTCCCATATTCAAGTCTCCGCCCACTGACATGTGACATCACTGTCCGTGACCCGGGCTGGTTCTATTCTCTGTGGTGAACTCTGTGTGAGGAGCGTGTCTGGAGAGACTTTTCCAGCGGCTGCCTCGCTCGTGTGCTCTGATTTAGAACACAAACATATTACTTCCCGCAGCGGCCGTCCCCGGCTCCTCCTCACTCCCATATTCAAGTCTCCACCCACTGACATGTGACATCACTGTCCGTGACCCGGGCTGGTTCTATTCTATGTGGTGAACTCTGTGTGAGGAGGGTGTCTGGAGAGACTTTTCCAGCGGCTGCCTCGCTCGTGTGCTCTGATTTAGAACACAAACATATTACTTCCCACAGCGGACGTCCCCGGCTCCTCCTCACTCCCATATTCAAGTCTCCGCCCTCCGACATCTGACATCACTGTCCGTGACCCGGGCTGGTTCTATTCTATGTGGTGAACTCTGTGTGAGGAGGGTGTCTGGAGAGACTTTTCCAGCGGCTGCCTCGCTCGTGTGCTCTGATTTAGAACACAAACATATTACTTCCCGCCGCCCCTGGCTCCTCCTCACTCCCATATTCAAGTCTCCGCCCACCGACATGTGACATCACTGTCCGTGACCCGGGCCGGTTCTATTCTATGTGGTGAACTCTGTGTGAGGAGGGTGTCTGGAGAGACTTTTCCAGCGGCTGCCTCGCTCGTGTGCTCTGATTTAGAACACAAACATATTACTTCCCGCAGCGGACGTCCCCAGCTACTCCTCGCTCCCATATTCAAGTCTCCGCCCTCCGACATCTGACATCACTGTCCGTGACCCGGGCTGGTTCTATTCTATGTGGTGAACTCTGTGTGAGGAGGGTGTCTGGAGAGACTTTTCCAGCGGCTGCCTCGCTCGTGTGCTCTGATTTAGAACACAAACATATTACTTCCCGCAGCGGACGTCCCCGGCTCCTCCTCACTCCCATATTCAAGTCTCCGCCCTCCGACATCTGACATCACTGTCCGTGACCCGGGCCGGTTCTATTCTATGTGGTGAACTCTGTGTGAGGAGCGTGTCTGGAGAGACTTTTCCAGCGGCTGCCTCGCTCGTGTGCTCTGATTTAGAACACAAACATATTACTTCCCGCAGCGGACGTCCCCGGCTCCTCCTCACTCCCATATTCAAGTCTCCGCCCACCGACATCTGACATCACTGTCCGTGACCCGGGCCGGTTCTATTCTATGTGGTGAACTCTGTGTGAGGAGGGTGTCTGGAGAGACTTTTCCAGCGGCTGCCTCGCTCGTGTGCTCTGATTTAGAACACAAACATATTACTTCCCGCCGCCCCTGGCTCCTCCTCACTCCCATATTCAAGTCTCCGCCCACCGACATGTGACATCACTGTCCGTGACCCGGGCCGGTTCTATTATATGTGGTGAACTCTGTGTGAGGAGGGTGTCTGGAGAGACTTTTCCAGCGGCTGCCTCGCTCGTGTGCTCTGATTTAGAACACAAACATATTACTTCCCGCAGCGGACGTCCCCGGCTCCTCCTCACTCCCATATTCAAGTCTCCGCCCTCCGACATCTGACATCACTGTCCGTGACCCGGGCTGGTTCTATTCTATGTGGTGAACTCTGTGTGAGGAGGGTGTCTGGAGAGACTTTTCCAGCGGCTGCCTCGCTCGTGTGCTCTGATTTAGAACACAAACGTATTACTTCCCGCCGCCCCTGGCTCCTCCTCACTCCCATATTCAAGTCTCCGCCCACCGACATGTGACATCACTGTCCGTGACCCGGGCCGGTTCTATTCTATGTGGTGAACTCTGTGTGAGGAGGGTGTCTGGAGAGACTTTTCCAGCGGCTGCCTCGCTCGTGTGCTCTGATTAAGAACACAAACGTATTACTTCCCGCAGCGGACGTCCCCGGCTCCTCCTCACTCCCATATTCAAGTCTCCACCCACCGACATCTGACATCACTGTCCGTGACCCGGGCTGGTTCTATTCTATGTGGTGAACTCTGTGTGAGGAGGGTGTCTGGAGAGACTTTTCCAGCGGCTGCCTCGCTCGTGTGCTCTGATTTAGAACACAAACGTATTACTTCCCGCAGCGGACGTCCCCGGCTCCTCCTCACTCCCATATTCAAGTCTCCGCCCACCGACATGTGACATCACTGTCCGTGACCCGGGCTGGTTCTATTCTATGTGGTGAACTCTGTGTGAGGAGGGTGTCTGGAGAGACTTTTCCAGCGGCTGCCTCGCTCGTGTGCTCTGATTTAGAACACAAACATATTACTTCCCGCAGCGGCCGTCCCCGGCTCCTCCTCGCTCCCATATTCAAGTCTCCGCCCACCGACATCTGACATCACTGTCCGTGACCCGGGCCGGTTCTATTCTATGTGGTGAACTCTGTGTGAGGAGGGTGTCTGGAGAGACTTTTCCAGCGGCTGCCTCGCTCGTGTGCTCTGATTTAGAACACAAACATATTACTTCCCGCAGCGGCCGTCCCTGGCTCCTCCTCGCTCCCATATTCAAGTCTCCGCCCACCGACATCTGACATCACTGTCCGTGACCCGGGCTGGTTCTATTCTATGTGGTGAACTCTGTGTGAGGAGGGTGTCTGGAGAGACTTTTCCAGCGGCTGCCTCGCTCGTGTGCTCTGATTTAGAACACAAACGTATTACTTCCCGCAGCGGCCGTCCCTGGCTCCTCCTCGCTCCCATATTCAAGTCTCCGCCCACCGACATCTGACATCACTGTCCGTGACCCGGGCTGGTTCTATTCTATGTGGTGAACTCTGTGTGAGGAGGGTGTCTGGAGAGACTTTTCCAGCAGCTGCCTCGCTCGTGTGCTCTGATTTAGAACACAAACATATTACTTCCCTCAGCGGACGTCCCCAGCTACTCCTCGCTCCCATATTCAAGTCTCCGCCCACCGACATCTGACATCACTGTCCGTTACCCGGGCTGGTTCTATTCTATGTGGTGAACTCTGTGTGAGGAGGGTGTCTGGAGAGACTTTTCCAGCAGCTGCCTCGCTCGTGTGCTCTGATTTAGAACACAAACATATTACTTCCCGCAGCGGACGTCCCCGGCTCCTCCTCACTCCCATATTCAAGTCTCCGCCCACCGACATGTGACATCACTGTCCGTGACCCGGGCCGGTTCTATTCTATGTGGTGAACTCTGTGTGAGGAGGGGGTCTGGAGAGACTTTTCCAGCAGCTGCCTCGCTCGTGTGCTCTGATTTAGAACACAAACGTATTACTTCCCGCAGCGGACGTCCCCAGCTACTCCTCGCTCCCATATTCAAGTCTCCGCCCACTGACATGTGACATCACTGTCCGTGACCCGGGCCGGTTCTATTCTATGTGGTGAACTCTGTGTGAGGAGGGTGTCTGGAGAGACTTTTCCAGCGGCTGCCTCGCTCGTGTGCTCTGATTTAGAACACAAACATATTACTTCCCGCAGCGGCCGTCCCCGGCTCCTCCTCACTCCCATATTCAAGTCTCCGCCCACTGACATGTGACATCACTGTCCGTGACCCGGGCCGGTTCTATTCTATGTGGTGAACTCTGTGTGAGGAGGGTGTCTGGAGAGACTTTTCCAGCGGCTGCCTCGCTCGTGTGCTCTGATTTAGAACACAAACATATTACTTCCCGCAGCGGCCGTCCCCGGCTCCTCCTCACTCCCATATTCAAGTCTCCGCCCACCGACATCTGACATCACTGTCCGTGACCCGGGCTGGTTCTATTCTATGTGGTGAACTCTGTGTGAGGAGGGGGTCTGGAGAGACTTTTCCAGCGGCTGCCTCGCTCGTGTGCTCTGATTTAGAAGACACACATATTACTTCCCGCCGCCCCTGGCTCCTCCTCGCTCCCATATTCAAGTCTCCGCCCACCGACATCTGACATCACTGTCCGTGACCCGGGCTGGTTCTATTCTATGTGGTGAACTCTGTGTGAGGAGGGTGTCTGGAGAGACTTTTCCAGCAGCTGCCTCGCTCGTGTGCTCTGATTTAGAAGACACACATATTACTTCCCGCCGCCCCTGGCTCCTCCTCGCTCCCATATTCAAGTCTCCGCCCACCGACATCTGACATCACTGTCCGTGACCCGGGCTGGTTCTATTCTATGTGGTGAACTCTGTGTGAGGAGGGTGTCTGGAGAGACTTTTCCAGCGGCTGCCTCGCTCGTGTGCTCTGATTTAGAACACAAACGTATTACTTCCCGCAGCGGCCGTCCCCGGCTCCTCCTCACTCCCATATTCAAGTCTCCGCCCACTGACATGTGACATCACTGTCCGTGACCCGGGCTGGTTCTATTCTCTGTGGTGAACTCTGTGTGAGGAGCGTGTCTGGAGAGACTTTTCCAGCGGCTGCCTCGCTCGTGTGCTCTGATTTAGAACACAAACATATTACTTCCCGCAGCGGCCGTCCCTGGCTCCTCCTCGCTCCCATATTCAAGTCTCCGCCCACCGACATCTGACATCACTGTCCGTGACCCGGGCTGGTTCTATTCTATGTGGTGAACTCTGTGTGAGGAGGGTGTCTGGAGAGACTTTTCCAGCGGCTGCCTCGCTCGTGTGCTCTGATTTAGAACACAAACATATTACTTCCCGCAGCGGCCGTCCCCGGCTCCTCCTCACTCCCATATTCAAGTCTCCGCCCACCGACATCTGACATCACTGTCCGTGACCCGGGCCGGTTCTATTCTATGTGGTGAACTCTGTGTGAGGAGGGTGTCTGGAGAGACTTTTCCAGCGGCTGCCTCGCTCGTGTGCTCTGATTAAGAACACAAACGTATTACTTCCCGCAGCGGACGTCCCTGGCTCCTCCTCGCTCCCATATTCAAGTATCCGCCCACCGACATCTGACATCACTGTCCGTGACCCGGGCTGGTTCTATTCTATGTGGTGAACTCTGTGTGAGGAGGGTGTCTGGAGAGACTTTTCCAGCAGCTGCCTCGCTCGTGTGCTCTGATTTAGAACACAAACATATTACTTCCCGCAGCGGCCGTCCCTGGCTCCTCCTCGCTCCCATATTCAAGTCTCCGCCCACCGACATCTGACATCACTGTCCGTGACCCGGGCTGGTTCTATTCTATGTGGTGAACTCTGTGTGAGGAGGGTGTCTGGAGAGACTTTTCCAGCGGCTGCCTCGCTCGTGTGCTCTGATTTAGAAGACACACATATTACTTCCCGCCGCCCCTGGCTCCTCCTCGCTCCCATATTCAAGTCTCCGCCCACCGACATCTGACATCACTGTCCGTGACCCGGGCTGGTTCTATTCTATGTGGTGAACTCTGTGTGAGGAGGGTGTCTGGAGAGACTTTTCCAGCGGCTGCCTCGCTCGTGTGCTCTGATTTAGAACACAAACGTATTACTTCCCGCAGCGGCCGTCCCCGGCTCCTCCTCACTCCCATATTCAAGTCTCCGCCCTCCGACATCTGACATCACTGTCCGTGACCCGGGCAGGTTCTATTCTATGTGGTGAACTCTGTGTGAGGAGCGTGTCTGGAGAGACTTTTCCAGCGGCTGCCTCGCTCGTGTGCTCTGATTTAGAACACAAACATATTACTTCCCGCAGCGGACGTCCCCGGCTCCTCCTCACTCCCATATTCAAGTCTCCGCCCTCCGACATCTGACATCACTGTCCGTGACCCGGGCTGGTTCTATTCTATGTGGTGAACTCTGTGTGAGGAGGGTGTCTGGAGAGACTTTTCCAGCGGCTGCCTCGCTCGTGTGCTCTGATTTAGAACACAAACGTATTACTTCCCGCCGCCCCTGGCTCCTCCTCACTCCCATATTCAAGTCTCCGCCCACCGACATGTGACATCACTGTCCGTGACCCGGGCCGGTTCTATTCTATGTGGTGAACTCTGTGTGAGGAGGGTGTCTGGAGAGACTTTTCCAGCGGCTGCCTCACTCGTGTGCTCTGATTTAGAACACAAACATATTACTTCCCGCAGCGGCCGTCCCTGGCTCCTCCTCACTCCCATATTCAAGTCTCCACCCACCGACATGTTACATCACTGTCCGTGACCCGGGCTGGTTCTATTCTCTGTGGTGAACTCTGTGTGAGGAGGGTGTCTGGAGAGACTTTTCCAGCGGCTGCCTCGCTCGTGTGCTCTGATTTAGAACACACACATATTACTTCCCGCAGCGGACGTCCCCAGCTCCTCCTCACTCCCATATTCAAGTCTCCGCCCACTGACATCTGACATCACTGTCCGTGACCCGGGCTGGTTCTATTCTATGTGGTGAACTCTGTGTGAGGAGGGTGTCTGGAGAGACTTTTCCAGCGGCTGCCTCGCTCGTGTGCTCTGATTTAGAACACAAACATATTACTTCCCGCAGCGGCCGTCCCCGGCTCCTCCTCACTCCCATATTCAAGTCTCCACCCACCGACATCTGACATCACTGTCCGTGACCCGGGCTGGTTCTATTCTATGTGGTGAACTCTGTGTGAGGAGGGTGTCTGGAGAGACTTTTCCAGCGGCTGCCTCGCTCGTGTGCTCTGATTTAGAACACAAACATATTACTTCCCGCAGCTGCCGTCCCTGGCTCCTCCTCACTCCCATATTCAAGTCTCCGCCCTCCGACATCTGACATCACTGTCCGTGACCCGGGCTGGTTCTATTCTATGTGGTGAACTCTGTGTGAGGAGGGTGTCTGGAGAGACTTTTCCAGCAGCTGCCTCGCTCGTGTGCTCTGATTTAGAACACAAACATATTACTTCCCGCAGCGGACGTCCCCGGCTCCTCCTCACTCCCATATTCAAGTCTCCGCCCTCCGACATCTGACATCACTGTCCGTGACCCGGGCCGGTTCTATTCTATGTGGTGAACTCTGTGTGAGGAGGGTGTCTGGAGAGACTTTTCCAGCGGCTGCCTCGCTCGTGTGCTCTGATTTAGAAGACAAACATATTACTTCCCGCAGCTGCCGTCCCTGGCTCCTCCTCACTCCCATATTCAAGTCTCCACCCACCGACATGTGACATCACTGTCCGTGACCCTGGCCGGTTCTATTCTATGTGGTGAACTCTGTGTGAGGAGGGTGTCTGGAGAGACTTTTCCAGCGGCTGCCTCGCTCGTGTGCTCTGATTTAGAACACAAACATATTACTTCCCGCAGCGGCCGTCCCTGGCTCCTCCTCGCTCCCATATTCAAGTCTCCACCCACTGACATGTGACATCACTGTCCGTGACCCGGGCCGGTTCTATTCTATGTGGTGAACTCTGTGTGAGGAGGGTGTCTGGAGAGACTTTTCCAGCGGCTGCCTCGCTCGTGTGCTCTGATTTAGAACACAAACATATTACTTCCCGCAGCGGACGTCCCCGGCTCCTCCTCACTCCCATATTCAAGTCTCCACCCACCGACATGTGACATCACTGTCCGTGACCCGGGCTGGTTCTATTCTATGTGGTGAACTCTGTGTGAGGAGGGTGTCTGGAGAGACTTTTCCAGCGGCTGCCTCGCTCGTGTGCTCTGATTTAGAACACAAACATATTACTTCCCGCAGCGGACGTCCCCGGCTCCTCCTCACTCCCATATTCAAGTCTCCACCCACCGACATGTGACATCACTGTCCGTGACCCGGGCTGGTTCTATTCTATGTGGTGAACTCTGTGTGAGGAGGGTGTCTGGAGAGACTTTTCCAGCGGCTGCCTCGCTCGTGTGCTCTGATTTAGAACACAAACATATTACTTCCCGCAGCTGCCGTCCCTGGCTCCTCCTCACTCCCATATTCAAGTATCCGCCCACCGACATCTGACATCACTGTCCGTGACCCGGGCCGGTTCTATTCTATGTGGTGAACTCTGTGTGAGGAGGGTGTCTGGAGAGACTTTTCCAGCGGCTGCCTCGCTCGTGTGCTCTGATTAAGAACACAAACATATTACTTCCCGCAGCGGCCGTCCCTGGCTCCTCCTCACTCCCATATTCAAGTCTCCGCCCACCGACATCTGACATCACTGTCCGTGACCCGGGCTGGTTCTATTCTATGTGGTGAACTCTGTGTGAGGAGGGTGTCTGGAGAGACTTTTCCAGCGGCTGCCTCGCTCGTGTGCTCTGATTTAGAACACAAACGTATTACTTCCCGCAGCGGACGTCCCCGGCTCCTCCTCGCTCCTATATTCAAGTCTCCGCCCACCGACATGTGACATCACTGTCCGTGACCCGGGCTGGTTCTATTCTATGTGGTGAACTCTGTGTGAGGAGGGTGTCTGGAGAGACTTTTCCAGCAGCTGCCTCGCTCGTGTGCTCTGATTTAGAACACAAACGTATTACTTCCCGCAGCGGCCGTCCCCGGCTCCTCCTCACTCCCATATTCAAGTCTCCGCCCACTGACATGTGACATCACTGTCCGTGACCCGGGCTGGTTCTATTCTATGTGGTGAACTCTGTGTGAGGAGGGTGTCTGGAGAGACTTTTCCAGCGGCTGCCTCGCTCGTGTGCTCTGATTTAGAAGACACACATATTACTTCCCGCAGCGGCCGTCCCTGGCTCCTCCTCGCTCCCATATTCAAGTCTCCGCCCACCGACATGTGACATCACTGTCCGTGACCCGGGCTGGTTCTATTCTATGTGGTGAACTCTGTGTGAGGAGGGTGTCTGGAGAGACTTTTCCAGCGGCTGCCTCGCTCGTGTGCTCTGATTAAGAACACAAACGTATTACTTCCCGCAGCGGCCGTCCCCAGCTACTCCTCGCTCCCATATTCAAGTCTCCGCCCACCGACATCTGACATCACTGTCCGTGACCCGGGCTGGTTCTATTCTATGTGGTGAACTCTGTGTGAGGAGGGTGTCTGGAGAGACTTTTCCAGCGGCTGCCTCGCTCGTGTGCTCTGATTTAGAGCACAAACATATTACTTCCCGCAGCGGACGTCCCCGGCTCCTCCTCGCTCCCATATTCAAGTCTCCGCCCACTGACATCTGACATCACTGTCCGTGACCCGGGCTGGTTCTATTCTATGTGGTGAACTCTGTGTGAGGAGGGTGTCTGGAGAGACTTTTCCAGCGGCTGCCTCGCTCGTGTGCTCTGATTTAGAACACAAACGTATTACTTCCCGCAGCGGCCGTCCCCGGCTCCTCCTCGCTCCCATTTTCAAGTCTCCACCCACCGACATCTGACATCACTGTCCTTGACCCGGGCTGGTTCTATTCTATGTGGTGAACTCTGTGTGAGGAGGGTGTCTGGAGAGACTTTTCCAGCGGCTGCCTCGCTCGTGTGCTCTGATTTAGAACACAAACGTATTACTTCCCGCAGCGGACGTCCCCGGCTCCTCCTCACTCCCATATTCAAGTCTCCGCCCACCGACATGTGACATCACTGTCCGTGACCCTGGCCGGTTCTATTCTATGTGGTGAACTCTGTGTGAGGAGGGTGTCTGGAGAGACTTTTCCAGCGGCTGCCTCGCTCGTGTGCTCTGATTTAGAACACAAACATATTACTTCCCGCAGCGGACGTCCCCGGCTCCTCCTCACTCCCATATTCAAGTCTCCACCCACCGACATGTGACATCACTGTCTGTGACCCGGGCTGGTTCTATTCTATGTGGTGAACTCTGTGTGAGGAGGGTGTCTGGAGAGACTTTTCCAGCGGCTGCCTCGCTCGTGTGCTCTGATTTAGAACACAACCGTATTACTTCCCGCAGCGGCCGTCCCCAGCTACTCCTCGCTCCCATATTCAAGTCTCCGCCCACCGACATCTGACATCACTGTCCGTGACCCGGGCCGGTTCTATTCTATGTGGTGAACTCTGTGTGAGGAGGGTGTCTGGAGAGACTTTTCCAGCGGCTGCCTCGCTCGTGTGCTCTGATTTAGAACACAAACGTATTACTTCCCGCCGCCCCTGGCTCCTCCTCACTCCCATATTCAAGTCTCCGCCCACCGACATGTGACATCACTGTCCGTGACCCGGGCAGATTCTATTCGATGTGGTGAACTCTGTGTGAGGAGGGTGTCTGGAGAGACTTTTCCAGCGGCTGCCTCGCTCGTGTGCTCTGATTTAGAAGACACACATATTACTTCCCGCCGCCCCTGGCTCCTCCTCACTCCCATATTCAAGTCTCCGCCCACCGACATCTGACATCACTGTCCGTGACCCGGGCTGGTTCTATTCTATGTGGTGAACTCTGTGTGAGGAGGGTGTCTGGAGAGACTTTTCCAGCGGCTGCCTCGCTCGTGTGCTCTGATTTAGAACACAAACGTATTACTTCCCGCAGCGGCCGTCCCCGGCTCCTCCTCACTCCCATATTCAAGTCTCCGCCCACCGACATCTGACATCACTGTCCGTGACCCGGGCCGATTCTATTCTATGTGGTGAACTCTGTGTGAGGAGGGTGTCTGGAGAGACTTTTCCAGCGGCTGCCTCGCTCGTGTGCTCTGATTTAGAAGACACACATATTACTTCCCGCCGCCCCCGGCTCCTCCTCACTCCCATATTCAAGTCTCCGCCCACCGACATCTGACATCACTGTCCGTGACCCGGGCCGGTTCTATTCTATGTGGTGAACTCTGTGTGAGGAGGGTGTCTGGAGAGACTTTTCCAGCGGCTGCCTCGCTCGTGTGCTCTGATTTAGAAGACACACATATTACTTCCCGCCGCCCCTGGCTCCTCCTCGCTCCCATATTCAAGTCTCCGCCCACCGACATGTGACATCACTGTCCGTGACCCGGGCTGGTTCTATTCTATGTGGTGAACTCTGTGTGAGGAGGGTGTCTGGAGAGACTTTTCCAGCGGCTGCCTCGCTCGTGTGCTCTGATTTAGAACACAAACGTATTACTTCCCGCAGCGGCCGTCCCCGGCTCCTCCTCACTCCCATATTCAAGTATCCGCCCACTGACATCTGACATCACTGTCCGTGACCCGGGCCGGTTCTATTCTATGTGGTGAACTCTGTGTGAGGAGGGGGTCTGGAGAGACTTTTCCAGCGGCTGCCTCGCTCGTGTGCTCTGATTTAGAACACAAACATATTACTTCCCGCAGCGGCCGTCCCCGGCTCCTCCTCACTCCCATATTCAAGTCTCCACCCACTGACATGTGACATCACTGTCCGTGACCCGGGCCGATTCTATTCTATGTGGTGAACTCTGTGTGAGGAGGGTGTCTGGAGAGACTTTTCCAGCGGCTGCCTCGCTCGTGTGCTCTGATTTAGAACACAAACGTATTACTTCCCGCAGCGGCCGTCCCTGGCTCCTCCTCACTCCCATATTCAAGTCTCCGCCCACTGACATGTGACATCACTGTCCGTGACCCGGGCTGGTTCTATTCTATGTGGTGAACTCTGTGTGAGGAGGGGGTCTGGAGAGACTTTTCCAGCGGCTGCCTCGCTCGTGTGATCTGATTTAGAACACAAACGTATTACTTCCCGCAGCGGACGTCCCCGGCTCCTCCTCACTCCCATATTCAAGTCTCCACCCACCGACATCTGACATCACTGTCCGTGACCCGGGCCGGTTCTATTCTATGTGGTGAACTCTGTGTGAGGAGGGTGTCTGGAGAGACTTTTCCAGCGGCTGCCTCGCTCGTGTGCTCTGATTTAGAACACAAACGTATTACTTCCCGCAGCGGCCGTCCCTGGCTCCTCCTCACTCCCATATTCAAGTCTCCGCCCACCGACATCTGACATCACTGTCCGTGACCCTGGCCGGTTCTATTCTATGTGGTGAACTCTGTGTGAGGAGGGTGTCTGGAGAGACTTTTCCAGCGGCTGCCTCGCTCGTGTGCTCTGATTAAGAACACAAACATATTACTTCCCGCAGCGGCCGTCCCCAGCTACTCCTCGCTCCCATATTCAAGTCTCCGCCCACCGACATCTGACATCACTGTCCGTGACCCGGGCTGGTTCTATTCTATGTGGTGAACTCTGTGTGAGGAGGGTGTCTGGAGAGACTTTTCCAGCGGCTGCCTCGCTCGTGTGCTCTGATTTAGAACACAAACATATTACTTCCCGCAGCGGCCGTCCCCAGCTACTCCTCGCTCCCATATTCAAGTCTCCGCCCACCGACATCTGACATCACTGTCCGTGACCCGGGCCGATTCTATTCTATGTGGTGAACTCTGTGTGAGGAGGGTGTCTGGAGAGACTTTTCCAGCGGCTGCCTCGCTCGTGTGCTCTGATTTAGAAGACACACATATTACTTCCCGCAGCGGCCGTCCCTGGCTCCTCCTCGCTCCCATATTCAAGTCTCCGCCCACCGACATGTGACATCACTGTCCGTGACCCGGGCTGGTTCTATTCTATGTGGTGAACTCTGTGTGAGGAGGGTGTCTGGAGAGACTTTTCCAGCGGCTGCCTCGCTCGTGTGCTCTGATTTAGAACACAAACGTATTACTTCCCGCAGCGGACGTCCCCGGCTCCTCCTCACTCCCATATTCAAGTCTCCACCCACCGACATCTGACATCACTGTCCGTGACCCGGGCTGGTTCTATTCTATGTGGTGAACTCTGTGTGAGGAGGGTGTCTGGAGAGACTTTTCCAGCGGCTGCCTCGCTCGTGTGCTCTGATTTAGAACACAAACGTATTACCTCCCGCAGCGGCCGTCCCTGGCTCCTCCTCGCTCCCATATTCAAGTCTCCGCCCACTGACATGTGACATCACTGTCCGTGACCCGGGCTGGTTCTATTCGATGTGGTGAACTCTGTGTGAGGAGGGTGTCTGGAGAGACTTTTCCAGCGGCTGCCTCGCTCGTGTGCTCTGATTTAGAACACAAACGTATTACTTCCCGCAGCGGCCGTCCCCGGCTCCTCCTCACTCCCATATTCAAGTCTCCGCCCTCCGACATCTGACATCACTGTCCGTGACCCGGGCCGGTTCTATTCTATGTGGTGAACTCTGTGTGAGGAGGGTGTCTGGAGAGACTTTTCCAGCGGCTGCCTCGCTCGTGTGCTCTGATTTAGAACACACACATATTACTTCCCGCAGCGGCCGTCCCTGGCTCCTCCTCACTCCCATATTCAAGTCTCCGCCCACCGACATCTGACATCACTGTCCGTGACCCGGGCTGGTTCTATTCTATGTGGTGAACTCTGTGTGAGGAGGGTGTCTGGAGAGACTTTTCCAGCGGCTGCCTCGCTCGTGTGCTCTGATTTAGAACACAAACGTATTACTTCCCGCAGCTGCCGTCCCCGGCTCCTCCTCGCTCCCATATTCAAGTCTCCGCCCACCGACATCTGACATCACTGTCCGTGACCCGGGCTGGTTCTATTCTATGTGGTGAACTCTGTGTGAGGAGGGTGTCTGGAGAGACTTTTCCAGCGGCTGCCTCGCTCGTGTGCTCTGATTTAGAACACAAACGTATTACTTCCCGCAGCGGCCGTCCCTGGCTCCTCCTCGCTCCCATATTCAAGTCTCCGCCCACTGACATGTGACATCACTGTCCGTGACCCGGGCTGGTTCTATTCTATGTGGTGAACTCTGTGTGAGGAGGGTGTCTGGAGAGACTTTTCCAGCGGCTGCCTCGCTCGTGTGCTCTGATTTAGAACACACACATATTACTTCCCGCAGCGGCCGTCCCTGGCTCCTCCTCGCTCCCATATTCAAGTCTCCGCCCACTGACATGTGACATCACTGTCCGTGACCCGGGCTGGTTCTATTCTATGTGGTGAACTCTGTGTGAGGAGGGTGTCTGGAGAGACTTTTCCAGCGGCTGCCTCGCTCGTGTGCTCTGATTTAGAAGACACACATATTACTTCCCGCAGCGGACGTCCCCCGGCTCCTCCTCTCTCCCATATTCAAGTCTCCGCCCTCCGACATGTGACATCACTGTCCGTGACCCTGGCCGGTTCTATTCTATGTGGTGAACTCTGTGTGAGGAGGGTGTCTGGAGAGACTTTTCCAGCGGCTGCCTCACTCGTGTGCTCTGATTTAGAACACAAACATATTACTTCCCGCAGCGGACGTCCCCGGCTCTTCCTCATTCCCATATTCAAGTCTCCGCCCACTGACATGTGACATCACTGTCCGTGACTCGGGCTGGTTCTATTCTATGTGGTGAACTCTGTGTGAGGAGGGTGTCTGGAGAGACTTTTCCAGCGGCTGCCTCGCTCGTGTGCTCTGATTTAGAACACAAACATATTACTTCCCGCAGCTGCCGTCCCTGGCTCCTCCTCACTCCCATATTCAAGTCTCCACCCACTGACATCTGACATCACTGTCCGTGACCCGGGCTGGTTCTATTCTATGTGGTGAACTCTGTGTGAGGAGGGTGTCTGGAGAGACTTTTCCAGCGGCTGCCTCGCTCGTGTGCTCTGATTTAGAACACAAACGTATTACTTCCCGCAGCGGACGTCCCCGGCTCCTCCTCGCTCCCATATTCAAGTCTCCACCCACTGACATCTGACATCACTGTCCGTGACCCGGGCTGGTTCTATTCTATGTGGTGAACTCTGTGTGAGGAGGGTGTCTGGAGAGACTTTTCCAGCGGCTGCCTCGCTCGTGTGCTCTGATTTAGAACACAAACGTATTACTTCCCGCAGCGGACGTCCCCGGCTCCTCCTCACTCCCATATTCAAGTCTCCGCCCACCGACATCTGACATCACTTTCCGTGACCCGGGCCGGTTCTATTCTATGTGGTGAACTCTGTGTGAGGAGGGTGTCTGGAGAGACTTTTCCAGCGGCTGCCTCGCTCGTGTGCTTACTTCCCGCAGCGGCCGTCCTCGCCCCCCCCCCCACTCCCATATTCAAGTCTCCGCCCACCGACATCTGATTTTAGAATCAGAGCACACAAGCGAGGCAGCCATGGGAAAAATCTCTCCAGACTCCCTCCTCACACAGAGTTCGCCACTTCGCCCGACTCCTGGCCTGCGAGGAGTGTCCAAGCCAAGGCAGAGGAACAGGAGTGATGGACCCTAAAGCATAGAATAGAACCGGCCCGGGTCACAGACGTGTCATAAGTAAAGGTGGTATGTCTATGTCTTCTGTGGCCCTGGCCTGGTCCTTCCCTTCCTGCCTGCAAGCTGCAGTTAGTGTCAGCACCTTGATCTGTAATAGCAGGCATTAGGGAATAAGGAGTCATCATGAGTCCCCCATACACGAGCAAGAAGAAGACATTACTGTATGGTGGCCATAAGACTTTATTATACTGAGGAGGGAGGGGCTTCAAAAATTGTTCACCTTACAGTATAATGTCTCCTGACTTTGACCCCTTACAGTTTAATGTCACCTTGTGGCCCCCTTACAGTCTAGTTCCTGAGTCCACTGTATAATGTCTCCTGGTGACCTCATGCAGTATAGTGACTCCTTGTGGCCCACTGCCTGCCCAGCATCCTTTACCACCCTATGCAGTATATAATGTCTCCTTTTGGCCCGCTGCCTGCCCATCATCCCCAGCCCATGTCATGTGCAGTATATAATGTCTCCTTGGGGCCCGCTGCCTGCCCATCATCCCCAGCCCATGTCATGTGCAGTATATAATGTCTCCTTGGGGCCCGCTGCCTGCCCATCATCCCCAGCCCATGTCATGTGCAGTATATAATGTCTCCTTGGGGCCCGCTGCCTGCCCATCATCCCCAGCCCATGTCATGTGCAGTATATAATGTCTCCTTGGGGCCCGCTGCCTGCCCATCATCCCCAGCCCATGTCATGTGCAGTATATAATGTCTCCTTGGGGCCCGCTGCCTGCCCATCATCCCCAGCCCATGTCATGTGCAGTATATAATGTCTCCTTGGGGCCCGCTGCCTGCCCATCATCCCCAGCCCATGTCATGTGCAGTATATAATGTCTCCTTGGGGCCCGCTGCCTGCCCATCATCCCCAGCCCATGTCATGTGCAGTATATAATGTCTCCTTGGGGCCCGCTGCCTGCCCATCATCCCCAGCCCATGTCATGTGCAGTATATAATGTCTCCTTGGGGCCCGCTGCCTGCCCATCATCCCCAGCCCATGTCATGTGCAGTATATAATGTCTCCTTGGGGCCCGCTGCCTGCCCATCATCCCCAGCCCATGTCATGTGCAGTATATAATGTCTCCTTGGGGCCCGCTGCCTGCCCATCATCCCCAGCCCATGTCATGTGCAGTATATAATGTCTCCTTGGGGCCCGCTGCCTGCCCAGACTACAACTTGTAGCCCTCCATATAATCTCTCCTTGGGACTCCAAATGTTTTTTCTTCTAAATGGGTATTTATCGCGATATATATTGTTATCGTGCTAAATTTCTTAATATCGTTATCATGGGAATATTTTTTGATATCGCTCAACCCTAGCATGAGGTCTAACTATAATAAACTAGCAAATAAAAAAAGTGGATGCCGTGTGTTGAATCCGCTGCGTGAAAGAGAGCCAAGCCCCGCTCCGGACAGCAGCGCCCCGGAGCAGTAACATGATTGATCACGTGCCTCTCTGTGATCAGTGAGATAAAGTTCTCACTGTGATGTTGTAGTAGAAAGATCACAGAGAGGCACGGAGCGTTATCAGTCATGTTACTGCTCCAGGGCTCTGCTGTCCAGGGCGGGGCTTGGCTCTCTTTCACGCAGCGAGTTCTGCGCACGGCATCCGCTTATACGTCGGGTTACAGACAGTGTTCCCTCCAAGCCTTGGCAGCTGCTGAGTGGTGTCGGCCCCGAGCTGGGCACAGCGCCATCAAAGGTGGGCGACAGACAAAACCTAAGATAATTGTCACATTAAAGAGCATATAGTATAATCCCTGCACTATAGCAACAGTCTTATTAAGGGACAGGAGACATTAATGAAAGCTGTTAATATAAGGTAATTACAGATCTTTTGGCAATCATTGA
Organism: Bufo bufo; assembly: GCF_905171765.1. Lineage (NCBI taxonomy): Eukaryota > Metazoa > Chordata > Amphibia > Anura > Bufonidae > Bufo > Bufo bufo. The sequence goes on along the minus strand of NW_024400000.1, from coordinate 489,948 downwards.
CAGGCTAAGGCCTCGTGCACACATACGTGGACCACGGTCCGTGAAAAACCGAGCGAACAACGTCATTGGTTGCTATGATGCCGTGCGCTTCGTGCTGCTGCCGCTGTACAGTGATACACTCGTCATAGCAACACGGCGTCATAGCAACCAATTGCACTCATGCACTCAGCAGGACGGCAGTCCTGGTTTTCACGGAACGTTGTCCACGTATGTGTACATGAGGCCTAACTCAGGTATACATGCCTAGCCCTAATAAACTAGCAAATAAAAATAAAAAATGACAGTTACAAACAGGTCTAATGGTTGGGTATATCCTCATGGATAATAAACGTAGGTACTTACCCTTTTCTTGCAGGCTCCATGTTTTTAACTCCAAGGTATGCCCTTTGGAAAAAATAAAAATAAAATTCCAAAGGCGACACTCCTCGAGGTAGTCGTCCTCAGCATGGAATCTTCCGGTGGTCTTTATGAATATAGCTGAAGAGTCCTCAGTGATCGGGGTATCTCCCCTGACAGGTAATAGTGATATCCAAGAAGGATGTCAGAGGGTTGCTTCCAGAAATGCACAATATATCTGCCAATGCATCAGTATTTATCTGATTTAGGCCTCAAGCACATGACCGTATTTTTTCACGGTCCGCAAAACGGGGTTCCGTTGGTCCGTGATCTGTGACCGTTTTTTCATCCGTGGGTCTTCCTTGATTTTTGGAGGATCCACGGACATGAAAAAAAAGTCGTTTTGGTGTCCGCCTGGCCGTGCGGAGCCAAACGGATCCGTCCTGAATTACAATGCAAGTCAATGGGGACGGTTCCGTTTGACGTTGACACAATATGGTGCAATTGCAAACGGATCCGTCCCCCATTGACTTTCAATGTAAAGTCAGGAGTTAATATACCATAGTGTAACGGCACGTTTCCGCAGACAAGGGGTTAAAATCCGTTTAGGCGATATGCCCCTTTCTGAGAGACAGGCACAGCTACTGCAGGACACCAAATTCCCGAACTGGATACAAAGTAGCACTCCAAACTGGAACCTCACGAATAGCTGCTAGCAGACGAACAGGAAAAGCATACAATCCTGGCAATCGGTCTTCTAACAGCATACAGTGAATCCCCCCAATAACGAGACAAGGCTCCGTGTTAAGGGTCAAGCAGTGGTCTGACTGTACTTCACGTACAGCCTCTTTTATTCATAAACCACAAACATAGTACTGCCCACAGGGGTTTGAAGTACAACCAATCAGTAATTTACAACACATACAATGTAACTACAGCAACCAATCGTTCACGCCCCCAGAGGACCAGAATGAAGACTGTGACATAGGACAACATATCCCCACAATGCATCATGGTTTCCTCCTCTCTGTCCAGACAACCTGAAGAGCAATCCAATTATCTCTGAGGACAAAGGGAGATCGCCAATATACATGTGAGGACAACAGAACAGACATCACCATTTTAAACACACAATGGGACAATGGCACAATAGAAACACACCCGCATATTCCTCCCAAGCTGACAAGTTACACTTATTATAAATTGTTACAACTTTGTGAGTTTACATTGGCCATACATATAACTTACATTAATTCAAACAGTATAACTTTGTGACAAACCTATCCAAAATTCACTTGAATCGGTTCAGGGGTTTAAAAGTTAGTATATGGCCCATAATCCTGGGGCAAGAGGCCAGCAGCCAGTCCTCTCCAAAACCCAGTGGCGAGGTCGGTTTCGCCACACATCTCCCCCCCCCCAGGGAAGACTAACCAGATACCTGACCTCACGCCGGTCGGTACCTGAGTTAGTCTGGCAGCCCACCCACAACCAAATACTGGACCTGTTGACTTTAGTAGCCTGTCTCTGTCCAGTGAGTCCACCAAGGTTATGTTGGAAGCTGGTACTGCCGGTCTCTGTGTTGCTCCCTGGCTTGGAGTCTGGTTGTTGGAGGGGGAGACCGACTGTCTCTACCCCCTGTGCTGTAAGTGCAGAGACCACGGTCCCATCTGCACTGTTGTGGGGGTTACTGTCTCCCCCTGGTGCGTTAAGCTGCCGCTGGGGAGAGGGGGTAACGAGCTCCTCTCCCATACATACTTCCAGCCACTGGGGAGGGCGACCGACCGTCTCCGCTCCCAATACAGTGTCCTGCTGCTGGGGAAAGGAGACTGGGCTCTCTATTCCCTGCTGGAGACTCTGCCGCTGGGGAATGGAGACTGGGCTCCCAATTCCCAAAAAATCACTCTGCTGCTGGGGGGCAGGAACAACTACCTCTGCCCCCTGTACCTCAGCCTGCCGCTGGGGAGGGAGGACGCTGCTCTCCTCTCCCTGCATTTTACACTGCCGCTGGGGAGGGAGGACGCTGCTCTCCTCTCCCTGCACTTCACACTGCCTTCCCGGCATATCACTCCGCTGCTGGGGGGCAGGAACAACTACCTCTGCCCCCTGTAACTCAGCCTGCCGCTGGGGAGGGAGGACGCTGCTCTCCTCTCCCTGCACTTCACACTGCCGCTGGGGAATGGAGACTGAGCTCCCAATTCCCTGCAGGACCGGTGGAGAGACCTCGGTCCCATCTCTACCGGCCACCTGGGGTCCTTCCCAGTAACACTCTACAATATCTGCCCAGCTGAATGGGTCTGGATCTGGGTCTGTCACCTTACCGTCCTGCTGAGCCTTCTCAATGGAGTGGAAGAGATCTCGGTAGTCCTGCTCCAGTTCCCACTCCAGGGTTGCTAGGTGAGCCAGGTCTTGCTCTACCTCATGGGGGTCATCCCACTCATGCCTAGCCTCCCTCTCATAGAAAATGTCCTGAAGTCTGGACTGTACAGGGCTCCCGAAGTCAGGCTCTGCAAAGGACTCCCATAACAAGCCAGGACCATAAAACTCCTCTCCCTCTGGCTTGTCATGTTCGGCTGTCCAGGGTATATACTGTGCCATATACCACCAAAGCGCCTGGTAGGCATCCTCCAGCCATAGCTCCTGCCATACCCGGTGCTCTAGTTCCTTCACCCATTCCTCCAGGGGCTGCTCTCCCAGGAAGGGCATCCGCAGGGCCACTTGCTTCTGCAACCGCTGCTCTTCACTGGGGAGACTCTCACCCCGCTGGTATTGTAGATTATCCAGGGCCTGGTACCAGATGCCTTTCCTTAATGCATCCCAGCCATCCAGGTCCTCCTCCTCGTATAACACTGCTGGTTCCATCCTGCTGCTGTCAGGGACGCTGTACTGGGACATGCGTTGTCCTTTAAATTGTAGAATCCAAAGAAATGGTGTCTCCTGTAGCTGTCCTTCTGGCTGTAGGAACGATCCCGCTGCTTGCCCCCAATGTAACGGCACGTTTCCGCAGACAAGGGGTTAAAATCCGTTTAGGCGATATGCCCCTTTCTGAGAGACAGGCACAGCTACTGCAGGACACCAAATTCCCGAACTGGATACAAAGTAGCACTCCAAACTGGAACCTCACGAATAGCTGCTAGCAGACGAACAGGGATCAGCTTACACTTCTGGCAATCGGTCCTCTAACAGCATACAGTGAATCCCCCCAATAACGAGACAAGGCTCCGTGTTGAGGGTCAAGCAGTGGTCTGACTGTACTTCACGTACAGCCTCTTTTATTCATAAACCGCAAACATAGTACTGCCCACAGGGGTTTGAAATACAACCAATTAGTAATTAACAACACATACAATGTAACTACAGCAACCAATCGTTCACGCCCCCAGAGGACCAGAATGAAGACTGTGACATAGGACAACATATCCCCACAATGCATCATGGTTTCCTCCTCTCTGTCCAGACAACCTGAAGAGCAATCCAATTATCTCTGAGGACAAAGGGAGATCGCCAATATACATGTGAGGACAACAGAACAGACATCACCATTTTAAACACACAATGGGACAATGGCACAATAGAAACACACCCAGCATTTTCCTCCCAAGCTGACAAGTTACACTTATTATAAATTGTTACAACTTTGTGAGTTTACATTGGCCATACATATAACTTACATTAATTCAAACAGTATAACGTGGGGACAAACCTATCCAAAATTCACTTGAATCGGTTCAGGGGTTTAAAAGTTAGTATATGGCCCATAATCCTGGGGCAAGAGGCCAGCAGCCAGTCCTCTCCAAAACCCAGTGGCGAGGTCGGTTTCGCCACACATAGGATCGGAGTTTTCTCCAATCCGATGGTATATTTTAACTTGAAGTGTCCCCATCACCATGGGAACGCCTCTATGTTAGAATATACCATCGGATTTGAGTTACATCGAAACTCAGATCCGACAGTATATTCTAACACAGAGGCGTTCCCATAGTGATAGGGACGCTTTTAGTTAGAATATACGACGAACTGTGTACATGACTGCCCCCTGCTGCCTGGCAGCACCCGATCTTTTACAGGGGGCTGTGATCAGCACAATTAACCCTTCAGGTGCCGCACCTGACGGGGTTAATTGTGCGTATCATAGCCCCCTGTAAGAGATCAGGGGCTGCCAGGCAGCAGAGGGCAGACCCCCCTCCCTCCCCAGTTTGAATATCATTGGTGGCCAGTGTGCGGCCCCCCCTCTATTGTAATATTATTGGTGGCCAGTGTGCGGCCTCCACCGCCCCCCCCCCCCCTATTGTAATATCATTGGTGGCCAGTGTGCAGCCTCCCCCGCCCCCCCCTCCCTCTATTGTAATATCATTGGTGGCCAGTGTGCGGCCCCCCCCCCCTATTGTAATATCATTGGTGGCCAGTGTGCGGCCCCCCCCCCCATTGTATTAATATCATTGGTGGCCAGTGTGCGGCCTCCCAGCCCCTCCCCCCCCCCTCGCCCGATCATTGGTGGCAGCGGAGATTCCGATCGGAGTCCCAGTTTAATCGCTCTAGGGCTCCGATCGGTAACCATGGCAACCAGGACGCTACTGCAGGCCTGGTTGCCATGGTTACTTAGCAATATTACAATATTAGAAGCATCATACTTACCTGCTGCGCTGTCTGTGACTGTGTCTCCTCCTACTGGTAAGTGACAGGTCTGTGCGGCGCATTGCTTAATGATCTGTCACTTACCAGAAGGAGGAGCTCTCGGCCGGTCACAGACAGCGCAGCAGGTAAGTATGATGCTTCTAATATTGTAATATTGCTAAGCAACCAGGCCTGCAGTAGCGTCCTGGTTGCCATGGTTACCGATCGGAGCCCCAGAGCGATTAAACTGGGACTCCGATCGGAACTCTCCGCTGCCACCAATGATCGGGGGGGGGGGAGGGGAGGCCGCACACTGGCCACCATTGATATTAATACAATAGAAGGGGGGCTGCACACTGGCCACCAATGATATTACAATAGAGGGGGGGCGGGGGAGGCCGCACACTGGCCACCAATGATATTACAATAGGGGGGCGCACACTGGCCACCAATGATATTCAAACTGGGCAGGGAGGGGGGTCTGCCCCCTGCTGCCTGGCAGCCCCTGATCTCTTATAGGGGGCTATGATATGCACAATTAACCCCTCAGGTGCAGCACCTGAGGGGTTAATTGTGCGGATCACAGCCCCCTGTAAGAGATCGGGTGCTGCCAGGCAGCAGGGGGCAGTCATGTACACAGTTCGTAGTATATTCTAACTTGAAGCGTCCCCATCACCATGGGAACGCCTCTGTGTTAGAATATACTGTCGGATATGAGTTTTCACGAAGTGAAAACTCATCTCTGAAAAAGCTTTTATGCAGACGGATCTTCGGATCCGTCTGTATGAAAGTAACCCACGGATCACGGACGCGGATGCCAATCTTGTGTGCATCCGTGTTCTTTCACGGACCCATTGACTTGATTAAGTCCGTGAACCGTTGTCCGTCAAAAAAATAGGACAGGTCATATTTTTTTGACGGACAGGATACACGGATCAAGCATGCGGCTGCAAAACGGTGCATTTTACGATTTTTCCACGGACCCATTGAAAGTCAATGGGTCCGCGAAAAAAAACGAAACAACGGCCATGGATGCACACAACGGTCGTGTGCATGAGGCCTTACAATGAGAGGGAAAGAGAAGAGGTCGGGTTAATATGTTGTTTATCATAAATGTGACTGGACAATGTAAGTAAATCGGCGCGGCTCTGTCAACTCCCCCTCTCAGTAATTAGCTTCATTGTCATTGGTTGACAGAACAGGGAGAGATATGTTTGAAGCTTGTAAACTAGAAGCTTGTGGGGCCCAACCTGCTCCCAGCATGCCCTGGAAGTTGTAGTTCTGCACCAGCCGGAGGGCCGCAGGTTTGGCATCCCTGTTCTAAGTGCAGAGGTGGCAATAACTCCTGGACAAGCGTCACATGCAGTTCATGATTCCAAACTGCATGGACACTTTCTCCTCAGACATGTCTCCTTAGAGTGCTAGATTCCAGGATCCCAGAGACAGGAAGAGGCATTCTCTATTACCGCCGCTACCCTGTGCAGTACACAAATTGCGGAAAGCACACGGCCAGCATCTGCGTTTCGCAGATCTGCAAATTGGGGACCCGCTAAACACTGTGGTCGTGTGAATGCGCCCCTTTAGGCCTCGCTCACATTTCCGTGTCAGTGTCACACGTTTCATCTGTGAAGATGTCCATGAAGTATCAGTGGTCGGTCTGCGTGTCCGTTTTTGCCATATGCGTGTCACCTGTAATTCACTGACGTTGCTCAGCTGAAAATTAATGTCCAAATAATCTCCTATTAGTCTTCAGCGAAAAAAACTGATGCGACACGGACGCAACACCAATGCGTGTCAGTGATTTTCACGGACCCATAGACTTCAATTGAGCGTGCATGTCCCCTTATACTGTTCATTGGTATGTAACTGCAAGTTATAAACTTTGTGTATATATATATAATATATTGTTCATTTGCACTGTAATTGCAAGGGGCTTTGGAAAGGGTTATGACTGTTTTGGGACTTTCCTTCAGTTACGATAAAGGTTAAACGAGATGACCCAGCCCCCCCTCCAGAAGGCCAGGTGCCTTGGTGGGGCCACATAGAGTTGTTACACTTGTATTCTTTCCAATAGCTTGAATATGGGGAGCTGCGACCAGTAATATTCCAGGCTTAAAATCATTGGTCAAACTGCACTTTTCAAAGCAGTAGGCCCTCAGTTTTGCCAGGCTGATGATAATGTATGGTCTTGTGTACACGCAGTCTTACCCTTCGGCCTCGATGCGCTTAGCTGACTAATTCAACAGGGAGGAAAGAAGGAGGCAGGACACTTTGCCATGGGCCACAAAGGCCTAGAGGATAAGGCACCTCTTCCACAGACCAATTTCCTAGCACTTATCAAATAGAGAGTCAAGAAAAAGGGGAGGAAGGTGGGGGGGTCTCCAGGTCCAAAGGGTTCCGACGAGATATAGAGAATGTGAAGAGAACTATTTAATAAATGTGGGGAAAAAGTATCTTTGATGAGGGCTCTTTCACACTTGCGTTGTTCTGTTCCGGCATAGAGTTCCGTCGTCGGGGATCTATGCCGGAAGAATCCTGATAAGGATTATCCCCATGCATTCTGAATGGAGTGAAATCCGTTCAGGATGCATCAGGATGTTTTCAGTTCCGGAACGGAACGTTTTTTGGCCAGAGAAAATACCGCAGCATGATGCACTTTTTGCTCTGGTCAAAAATCCTGAACACTTGCCGCAAGGCCGGATCCGGAATTAATGCCCATTGAAAGGCATTAATCCGGATCCGGCCTTAAGCTAAACGTCGTTTCGGCGCATTACCGGATCCGACGTTTAGCTTTTTCTGAATGGTTACCATGGCTGCCAGGACGCTAAAGTCCTGTTTGCCATGGTAAAGTGTAGTGGGGAGCAGGGGAGCAGCATACTTACGTCATCCATGCGCATGGGGCGCCCTGACGTCATTCTGGAGCGCCCCGGGAGCCGCACGGATGGTAAGTATACTGCTCCCCCACTCCCCACTACTACTATGGCAACCAGGACTTTAATAGCGTCCTGGCTGCCATAGTAACACTGAACGCATTTTGAAGACAGATCCGTCTTCAAATGCTTTCAGTTCACTTGCGTTGTTACGGATCCGGCGGGCACTTCCGGCAAATGGAGTACACGCCGGATCCGGACAACGCAAGTGTGAAAGAGGCCTAAGATAAAAGAACATAACCAACCGTGAATTTATAGACTAAGATTTAAAAAAAAAAACTGAATTATATAAACCAAATAAGGGTTATATAGGAAGATCAAACGCCTGTTTCAGGGCTCCAGATGGCGACCAAAATGGTCGCCAATGCGACTTAGAATTTACAAATGGCGACAAGACTAAGAAGCCATTTGCGACTAGACCCGCCGCCGCAGCTCTGAATACAGCGGCGGGCACAGGAGATGATAGTTCTCTTCCCCGCCGCCGATGTTTTTCTGCAGCGCAGTGGAGAAGGAGTCTCTCCCTCCCCCCTGTGCTGCTGCTGCCCCCGCCGCTGCCAATAAGAAGAGACGGGAGGAGGAGGGGAGGGGCTGTGGCCACTGCGCCACCAATGAAGATAACTGACCTGTAATACAAATACAGGAGGCGGGTGCCGGAATCAAATAGCCGGCACCCGACCTCTATGACAGGGAGCTGTGGCTCAGTGGGAAGTGCCAATGAGGGTTAAAAAATAATAAAAAAATTAACTCACCTCCTCCAGTTGATCGCGCAGCTGCCGGTCTCCTGTTCTTTCTTCAGGATCTGTGGTGACGTCACTGAGCTCATCACATGGTCCATTACCATGGTGATGGATCATGTGATGTATCATGTGATAAGCACAGTGATGTCACCACAGGTCCTTTGACAGGTCCAGAAGAAAGAACAGGAGACGATCAATTGGAGGAGGTGAGTTAATAATTTTTTTATTTTTTAACCCTCATTGGCACTGCCCACTGCGCCACCAATGTTTATTATACTGGGGTGTTGGGGGGGGGGCGCACTGCGCCACCAATGTTTTTTATATTGGGGGGGGCGCACTGTGCCACCAATGTTTATTATACTGTGGTGTTGGGGGGGCGCACTGCGCCAATGTTTATTATATTGGGGGGGCGCACTGCGCCACCAATGTTTATTATACTGGGGTGTTGGGGGGCGCACTGCACCACCAATGTTTATTATACTGGGGTGTTGGGGGGGCGCACTGCACCACCAATGTTTATTATATTGGGGTGGCGCACTGCACCAATGTTTATTATATTGGGGGGGCACACTGCGCCACCAATGTTTATTATACTGGGGTGTTGGGGGGCGCACTGCATCACCAATGTTTATTATATTGGGGTGGCGCACTGCGCCAATGTTTATTATATTGGGGGGGCACACTGCACCACCAATGTTTATTATATTGGGGGGGCGCACTGCGCCACCAATGTTTATTATACTGGGGTGTTGGGGGGGCGCACTGCGCCACCAATGTTTATTATATGGGGGGGCGCACTGCGCCAATGTTTATTATATTGGGGGGCGCACTGCGCCACCAATGTTTATTATACTGGGGTGTTGGGGGGCGCACTGCACCACCAATGTTTATTATATTGGGGTGGCGCACTGCGCCAATGTTTATTATATTGGGGGGGCGCACTGCGCCACCAATGTTTATTATACTGGGGTGTTGGGGGGGCGCACTGCGCCACAAATGTTTATTATATGGGGGGGGCGCACTGCGCCACCAATGTTTATTATACTGGGGTTATAATGAGGGTTAAAAAATAATAAAAAAATTAACTCACCTCCTCCAGTTGATCGCGTAGCTGCCGATCTCCTGTTCTTTCTTCAGGACCTGTGGTGACGTCACTGAGCTCATCACAAGGTCCGTTACCATGGTGATGGATCATGTGATGTATCATGTGATGAGCACAGTGATGTCACCACAGGTCCTTTGACAGCTCCTGAAGAAAGAACAGAAGACGATCAATTGGAGGAGGTGAGTTAATTATTTTTTTTATTTTTTAACCCTCATTGGCACTGCCCACTGCGCCACCAATGTTTATTATACTGGGGTGTTGGGGGGGGCGCACTGCGCCACCAATGTTTATTATATTGGGGGGGGCGCACTGCGCCACCAATGTTTATTATACTGACCTTCTACTATGCAGTCTGTATTCAGAATGCTATTACTTTCCCTTATAACCATGTTGTTATATGGGAAAATAACACAGTGAATAGACTTTCATCCTAGCAACCGTGCGTGAAAATCGCACCGCATCCGCACTTGCTTGCGATTTCCACGCAGCCCCATTAACTTCTATGGGGCCTGCGTTGCATGAAAAACGCACAACATAGAGCATGCTGCGATTTTCACGCAACGCACAAGTGATGCGTGAAAATCACCGCTCATGTGCACAGCCCCATAGAAGTGAATGGGTCCGGATTCAGTGCGGGTGCATTCCGGTATTCTGAATGCCGGATCCGGCACTAATTCATTCCTATGGAGAAAAATGCCGGATCCGGCATTCAGGCAAGTCTTCAGTTTTTTTCGCCGGAGATAAAACCGTAGCATGCTGCTTTTTTATCTTTTGCCTGATCAGTCAAAATGACTGAACTGAAGACGTCCTGATGCATCCTGAACGGATTACTCTCCATTCAGAATGCATGGGGATATATCTGATCAGTTCTTTTCTGGTATAGAGCCCCTGTGACGGAACTCAGTGCCGGAAAAGAAAACCGCTAGTGTGAAAGTACCCTAAAATATTAAGTTTAAATCCCCCCTTTCCCAATTTTACATATAAAATATATAAACAATAAATAAATAAACATATTACACAGCGCTGTCCAAACTATTAAATTATTAAAAAATTTCTCCTATGCGGTGAGCATTCGCCATTTTTTAGTCACCTTGTCACCCCAAAAAATAGGATAGGACTGTTCTATTATGGGCCGAATGTTTCATAAAATGCGAAATGCACGCAGCTTTTTTTGGGTGTTTTTTTTTTTTTTGCGCGGTATTGAGTATCGCAATACTTTTTTATGGTGACGAAAGCGAATCAAAATTTTGGTATCAAAACAACCCTACGCCGATCTGATCGGCGTAGCGTTGTCACGATACCAAAATTTTGATTCGGTTTCGATTTGGCGACTAAAAATTTGATTTGGCTCCTAAATTTTTCAGTTCAGGAGCCAATGGCTACTAGGTATTTTTTTTAGTCTGGAGCACTGTGTTTGAAAAGTAAGGTTTTCAATCTGAATGAGAGAAGACTGGGAGTCATTTTCTGGTCCAGAGGTAGGTGGTTCCAAAATCTGGCCCCTTGAGCCAAAAAGGATCTACCGCCACGTCTGATCTTGTTAACTTGCAGGATGTTAAAATTTGCAGAGTTACTAGACCTCAATGTCCTCAACGGGGCGTACCTGGTGAATTTACGTCGCAGGTACAAGGGCCCCACACCATGGAATACCCTATGCATTAAGCATCCAATCTTGAACATCACCCGTTGTTGGACGGGGAGCCAGTGCAAGGCATTAAGAGAGGGAGTGATATGCTCTCGGCGGGCAGCACCAAGTCCAAGACCACTCCCAAGTCCCTGACCTGGGTGGCTGTCTCAGGGACAGGTCCAAAAGACAATGGCCATTGGGGTGCTGAGGGTGTAATTTTCTGGTCACTGAATGTAATACATTCAGTTTTGGTGCCATTAAGCTTTAGATAATTGGCACTCATCCAGTGATCGATCTCCAAGAGACATCCGGCCAGATTGACTTGATCAACTGTTCCTTTGGCAAGCCTAAAGTACAGTTGTGTATCATCCGCATAACATGAAACTGAAGATTGTGGCTCCTGATGATGTCGGCCAATGGTCTCAGATAGATGTTGAACAAGACTGGGGATAGTGCCGAGCCTTGTGGTACTCCACAGGACAGTGAGAGATCGGTTGAGTGAAATACCCCCAGCTTCACTCGTTGTACCCTGTCCTGGAGAAATGAGACCATCCATGCCAAGGTCTTTCCATCTAGTCCGGCTACCACTTTCAACCGGTTCAATAACACTTGATGGTCAATAGTGTCAAAAGCGGATGATAGGTCCAGATGGACTAGGACCATGGAGTCGTTCTGGTCTAATGCCATCAGTAGATCATCCTGGACATTGACCAGAGCGGTCTCAGTACCCCTTCCGGGTAGGACTCCTGACTGGAAGTCATCAAGAATGTGATTCGCCTCCAGATATCCCTGCAGTTGTGCAACAACCTCCCTCTCGCCTATCTTTGCAGCAAACGGCAGTCCCGAAATCGGTCTAAGGTTACTCAGATCGGTCACAAATAGCGCCGGTTTCTTAGGCAGAGGTGTTACCACTGCCTGCTTCAGAATAGCCGGCACCTGACCGCTGGAAAAGGAACTATTTATAATGTCTGGAATGTATGGTGCCATTGCAACTGCGGCGGACTTCACCACGGCCGCCGGGCATGGGTCTAGAGGCAAGGAGGAGGATCTGAGAGCTCCAATGGCTTCAATCGTTCTCTCCTCAGAGATCAGCTGAAATTCTGTGAAGGAATAGGGTAAGGTTGAAAATGAAGAAGAAAGTGTTTCGTCCGTCCTATGAACCGTCGGGATATTGTCCCTAAGTTTATGAATTTTTTTCAGCAAAGTAGTCGGCCATTTGCTGGCTCAGTGCTTGAGAGTGCTCCGTCGTTGCAATCTTACATCTAGGATTGGCTAGTTCTTTAGCCACTTTGAAAAGTTCTCTGGAGGTGTTAGCCGCGTTGCCTATTTTATTTGAGTAGTATGTTCTTTTGGTATTTTTAATATTATCTCTGTACTTTCTCATACTTATTTTGTATTTAATTTTGGTGTCTTCTATGGGATTTTTTCTCCAGGCCCTTTCAAGGTAGTCTTTTTATCCTCTCTTAATTCAGCAGTGAACCAAGGCGGGTTTTTATTAGGGGGACGAGGTTGCTGTTTATGTTTCATAGGTGCTAAGGTGTTTAGTGTGGCCTCTATGTAATCATTAAAAGCTGTTAGCTTTGCTTCCGTGGATTCTATGGAGCGGAATAAATCTATATTCAGATTCTCCTTAAAGCTGTTGCCAAATTCCTCCAAATTAAGAATTTTCTAATTTCTTTGTTGGGTGAGAGTCTTATCTCTCACTGGAAATTGGGGAGCTTTTTTTAAAGGGGGGATAGTTTGATTAAAAAGTATATTTTTATGATCAGTCCACACCAGATCATGTATGGATTGGACCTCTATCTCCACCCCGGATGTCAGAATCCAGTCCAGGATGTAGCCGCCCCTGTGAGTCGGGGAGGTCACCTCCTGCATGAAGCCAATGGTCTCAAGAGATGTTAATAATTGCTGGGTTTGGATGTTGGACACATCATCGGCCCAGCAATTTATGTCGCCCACATGATGTTCTTTTGACTATCTAGGAAGGCCGATGTGGCCAATTCCAGCAGTTCATCATCAAATCCTGTTTTTAAATCTGGGGGGTGGTAGACAATATAGATAGAGAAGGCCTCTTCTGGCATTTGATAGCTAGGTGTTCAAAAGTTAAAAAAATTGGGCCATTCTTAAGGGCTGTCATCATTAGATGCTCACGAAAGACCATTGCAACACCTCTACCTCTAGTGGCCCGGTCTATATGGAGAATTTTGTACAAGGGGGGGACCAATTCATCCACCATAGGATCCACCCCCTCCGAAAACCACGTTTCAGTTAGGCACAAATAATCTAGATTATTAGATAAAATCAAATCATAAATGTTGGCTGCATTCTTAACCGCAGAACGGCAGTTTATAAGTGCCCCTTTCAGCAAATGCTGGTTCTGAGTTGGAATCGGCCCCAAAAGTGTAATAGTTTTCGGGAAGCTTTTCCTTTTTCTTAATTGCCTATGGGTTTTTGGCAAGATGGCGGATTTCCACAAATGATGTGTGGTCAATTTCCTCGTTGTTTGTGCGGGCAATAGTGACAATGTGGCCCCATTCAGAGCAATTAGCTCATTACGTGTGTACATCATCATATCGATAACCATCCTAAAAAATCAGTTATTGGAGTAAAATTACTGTAAAAGTCATAATAAAAATTTAAACTACAAGACATTAAGATGTCAATTGTGTTACCCAAGTTCTCAAATCAAACCAGGCGAGCGTTTTCCAATAATGGAGGAGTCTTGGTGACGGCCAAGGGCGCACCGCTAACCAGGCCACACCCACAGTGTCTCTGTCGGGGCTCCGCCCAGAGTGGTGATCTTGGGATTCCTGGGAGATAGGCTCTGGCAGGAGGAAGTCTCTTATCTTTGAGATAGGTGCTGGAAGTTCAATCTGGATAAAGTGCTCGTGCTTCTCAGTTGGTGCAAACAGATCTGGGATCCGGGATCCACTGCCCGCTCACCCGCTGGGGGGAGTCAATTAGCCGCTGCGGTGGGGCCGGGTTAACCACCTCAGCCCCCCTAGCTTAAACCCCCTTAATGACCAGACCACTTTTTACACTTCTGACCTACACTACTTTCACCGTTTATTGCTCGGTCATGCAACTTACCACCCAAATGAATTTTACCTCCTTTTCTTCTCAGAAATACAGCTTTTTTTTGGTGGTATTTGATTGCTGCTAAGATTTTTCGTTTTTCCGATATTAATCAAAATAGGCCGCAATTTTCAAAAAAAGTGTATTTTTAACTTTCTCTGGTTAAATTGTTCAAATATAATTACATTTCTATACAATTTGTGTCAGAATTTATTGTGCTACATGTCTTTGATAAAAAAATCTAATAAGTGTATATTTAGTTATAGCGTTTACAAACTATGGTGCAAAAATGTGAATTTCCGCCTTTTGAAGCAGCTCTGACTTTCTGAGCACCTGTCATGTTTCTTGAGGTTCTACAATGGCCAGGATAGTATAAATACCCCCCAAATGACCCCATTTTAGAAAGACACCCCAAAGTATTCGCGGAGGGGCTTGGTGAGTTCATGTATGATTTAATTTTTTTTCACAAGTTAGCGGAAAATGACACTTTCTGAGAAAAAATAAATAAAATAAAGTTTCCATTTCTGATAACTTCTATCAAAAAAAAAAAATAATCTCCCACGGACTCACTGTGCCCCTCAGAGAATACCTTGGGGTGTCTACTTTCCGAAATTGGGTCATTTGTGGGGTGTGTTTACTGTTCTGGCATTTTGGGCAGTGCTAAATTGTGAGCAACCCTGTAAAGCCTAAAGGTACTCGTTGGAATTTGGGCCTCTTTACGCACCTAGGCTGCAAAAAAGTGTCACACATGTGGTATCGCCGTACTCAGGAGAAGTAGGGCAATGTGTTTTGGGGTGTATTTTTACATATACCCATGCTTGGTGAGAGAAATATCTCTGTAAATTGACAACTTTGTATAAAGTTTTTTTAAAAGTTGTCATTTACAGAGATATTTCTCACACACAGTATGGGTATATGTAAAAATACACCCCAAAACACATTGCCCTACTTCTTCTGAGATACCACGTGTGACACTTTTTTGCAGCCTAGGTGCGCAAAGGGGCCCAAATTCCAAAGAGCACCTTTAGGTTTTCACAGGGCATTTTTTACGTATTTGGATTCCAAACTACTTCTCACACTTTAGGGCCCCTAAAATACCAGGGCAGTATAACTACCCCACAAGTGACCCCATTTTGGAAAGAAGACACCCCAATGTATTCCGCGAGGGGCATGGCGAGTTCCTAGAATATATATTTTTTTGGCAACAGTTAGCGGAAAATGATATATATTTTTTTTCTCTTACAAAGTCTCATATTCCATTAACTTGTGACAAAAAATAAAATTTTACATGAACTCGCCATGCCCCTCACGGAATACCTTGGTGTGTCTTCTTTCCAAAATGGGGTCACTTGTGGGGTAGTTATACTGCGGACCGCAAAAAACGGCACGGTCGTGTGCATGAGGTCTTATATTGAGCATACAGGTAATGAGATTTTTTTTTTCGTTCAGCCTCTGGGCTGAAAGAAAAAATGAACGGCACAGATTTCTTCATTCGCATCGATCAATGTGGATGAAAAAAAATCTCTGCCCAAAAAATGAGCAAAAAAAAAAGCTGCGATCGCTAATAAAGATCCAAAAAGCTTGGATTCTTGATCACTTACAGATACTATATAGCACTAGTGCTGATTAGCGACAGCGATGACGCTAATCAGCGACTGTGGTGCGGTGGGCGCTAACTACCTAACAAGTGGCTAACTAACTGGCGGTGATAAGGGACCCTTAGGCCCCATTCACACGTCCGCAATTCTGTTCCGCATTTTGCGGAACGGAATTGCGGACCCATTCATTTCTATGGGGACAGACTTTGTCTCGCTCGGATCCGGAATTGCGGATCTGCACTTCCGGGTCCGCACTTCCATTCCGCAAAAATATAGAACATGTCCTATTCTTGTCTGCAATTGTGGACAAGAAAAGGCATTTTCTATATAGTTCTGGCAATGTGCGGATCCGCAAAATGCGGAAAGCACATTGCCGGTGTCCGTGTTTTGCAGATCCGCAAAACACATACGGACGTCTGAATGGAGCCTTACAGGGGGGGGGGATCAATGACAAGGGGGTGATTAGGGAATCTATATGAGGTGATCAGGGGTTAATAAGGGGTTAATAAGTGACAGGGGGGGGTGTAGTGTAGTGTGGTGCTTGGTGCTACTTTACAGAGCTGCCTTCGTCCTCTGGTGGTCGATCCAAGCAAAAGGGACCACCAGAGGACCAGGTAGCAGGTATATCAGACGCTGTTATCAAAACAGCATCTAATATACCTTTCTAGGGTTAAAAAAATCGCATCTACAGCCTGCCAGCGAACGATCGCCGCTGGCAGGCTGGAGATCAACTCGTTTACCTCCTGTTTCTGTGAACGCGCGATCCTGTGAGCGCGCGTTCACAGGAAATCTCGCGTCTTGCGAGATGACGCGCCGATGCGTCGAGGAGGAATAACCCGCAGGACGCATCCCTGCGTTAGGCGGTCCGGAGGCGGTTAATAAGGGTACCTATCCAGGCCGCACCCACAGTGTCTCTGCTGGAGGATAGTTACCTGTTGTTTTCTTTCCCTTGTCTTTCTTAGGTTAGTCGACACTTTACCTCCAGCAGAGATGGCCTCTCACAGGATCGAAATACGCACCCTCCTTGTCTGCAAGTTCTGACTTCATGACCAGCTACAGTATGTAAAGTATTTTTGTAAAGATCTGACCCTGTGATACAATGTACAGTAGTCAGTGTGCAGCTTATACAACAGTGTAAATTTGTCGTGCCCTCAAAGTAACTCAACATACAGCCATTAATGTCCAAACCGCTGGCAACAAAAGTGAGTGAAAATGGCCCAACTAGCCATTTCTCCTCCCCGTTGTCATGTAACTCGTTAGTGTTACAGGGTCTCAGGTGGGAATTGGGAGCAGTTGGGTTAAATTTGGTGTTATCGCTCTCACTCGCTCTTATACGGGTCACTGGACGGTCAACATGGTATCTTATGGCAAAGAACTCTGAGGATCTGAAAAAAAGAATTGTTGCTCCACATAATAATGACCTAGGCTAAAAGAAGATTGCCCACACCCTGAAACTGAGCATAACAGTGGCCAAGACCATACAGCGGTTTAAGAAGACAGGTTCCACCGAGAACAGGCCTCGCCATGGTCGACCAAAGAAGTTGAGTGCACGTGCTCAGGGTCATATCCAGAGGTTGTCTTTTCAATATAGACGTATGAATGCCGCCAGCATTGCTGCAGAGGTTAAAGGGGTGCGGGGTCCGCCTGTCAGTGCTCATACCATATGAGACACACTGCATCAAATTAGTCTGCTTTCCAGAAGGAAACCTCTTCCAAAGATGATGCACAAGAAAGCCCGCAAACAATTTGCTGAAGACAAGCAGACTAAGTAAAGGGATTACCGGAGCCACGTCCTGTGGTCTGATGAGACCAAGATATACTTATTTGGTTCAGATGGTGTTAAGCGTGTGGAGGCAACCAGGTAAGAAGTACAAAGACAAGTGTGTCTTGCCTACAGTCAAGCATGGTGGTGGGAATGTCTTGGTTTGGGGCTGCATGAGTGCTGCCGGCTGTGGGGAGCTACAGTTCATTGAGGGAACCATGAATGCCAACATGTACTGTGACATACTGAGGCACAGCATGATCCCCTCCCTTCATAAGCTGGGCCACAAGGCAGTATTCCAACATGATAACTACCCAAAACACACCTCCAAGACGACCACTGCCTTGCTAAAGAAACTGAGGGTAAAGGAGCTTGACCGGCCATACATGTCTCCAGACCTAAACCCTATTGAGCATCTGTGGGGCATCCTCAAACGGAAGGTGGAGGATCGCAAGGTCTCTAACATCCACCAGCTCCGTGATGTCGTCATTGAGGAGTGGAAGAGGATTCCAGTGGCAACCTGTGAAGCTCTAGTGAACTCCATGCCCAAGAGAATTAAGGCAGTGCTGGAAAGTAATGGTGGCTATACAAAATATTGTCACTTTAAGCATAATTTTGCCATTTTCACTTAGGGGTGTAATCACTTTTGTTGCCAGCGGTTTAGACATTAATGGCTGTGTGTTGAGTTATTTTGAGGGCACACCAAATTTACAATACAAGCTGTACACTGACTACTTAAGGTTGTATCAAAGTGTCTTATCTTCAGTGTTGCCCCATGAAAAGATAGAATAAAATATTTACAAAAATGCCAAGGATGTACTCAGTTTTGCCAGATACTGTATCTGTGCACCTCCGCCGAGTGTGCATGAAAACCAGAAGTAAAGAAGAGATCAGCCAAGCTGGGATGGAGGCGAAAGAGAATCTGCAGAAAATGCTTCTCTACTTGAGCGTTGTTTCGTACAAAGCTCTGAATTTTCAGAACAGCAACTTTTCCGAACCGCATGACTTCTTGGCGGATTTTTTGGAGGGTCACGGTTGCAAGCTTATAGATACACTGTCTGAAAGGTAAGAGTACACACAAGTTTCCCTTGTTTTATGACTCGGGGATGCTCAACCAGGGGCCCTCCAGCTATTGCAAAACTACAAATCACTGCATGCCCCAATAGTTGTAGGCTGTCCAGGCATGCTGGGAGTTGTAGTTTTGCAACAGCTGCAGTGCCGCAAGTTGAGCATTCCTGCTAATGTAATGCATGTTATACCCAATTCTGGCTAAGAACATGTTGAGGCTAATTTCACATTAGCGTTTTCAATTCCGCTCTTGAGATCCGTCATAGGATCTCAATAGAGAAAGAAAACACTTCAGTTTTGTCCCCATTCGTTGTCAACAGGGACAAAACTGAACGAAATGGAATGCACCAAAGTGCATTCCGTTCCATTTGGTTGCGTCCCCATTGCAGACAGAAAAACGCTGCAAGCAGAGTTTTTCTGTCCACGATGTGGTGCGAAGCAAGGCGCATCTGTCCTGGGCCACAATGTAAGTCGGTGGGGACGGGTCCGTTTTCTTTGACACAATAGAAAACAGATCCGTCCCCCGTTGCCTTTCAATGGTGTTCAAGACGGATCGATCATGGCTATAGAAGACATAATACAACCGGATCCGTCCATGACAGATTAGCAAAAAACGCTAATGTGAAAGTAGCCTAACCATAAGTCAGGGGTCAGCAACCTCCTAGTACTAGAGAAGGGACACAGATTAACTGAATGAATAGACATGGCTTGGTCTACCCAAACCTGCCTTTATTTATTTAATTAAATATTGAATCTATTTATTTATGTTAAATCTAAAAACATATATAGCTCTGCTATGCATGCACATACGGTTCTGCTACATGCAAAGGTCCTTACAGGGATTCTGTCATCAGGTACACGGTTATTAAATTGGCTGAGTTAATGTACCTCCGTTTTTGTGAAAAATAAACGTTTATTATATGCAAATGAGCCTCTAGGACAGGAATCATCAACCTTTAGCACTCCAGCTGTGGTGAAACTACAACTCCCAGCATGCACACTTGCTTGGCTGCACTCAGAACTCTCATAGAAGTGAATGGAACATGCTGGGAGTTGTAGGTTTCACCAAAGCCGGAGTTCCGGAGGTTGCTGACCCCTGTCCTAGTGGCTCTGTCCTCCCTCCCCTGGTCACACCCTCACCATGCCGGATTCTGTGAACACTGGCTTAAAGGGAACCGGTCACCAACTTTATGCTGACTGTAATGAGGGCAGCATAAAGTAGTGACAGAAATGCTGATTTCAGCGCTGTGTCACACATCAGTTATATGTATGTGGTTGCCAACAACCAACATCATAATAATTGCAGCCCGAACCTTGAATAGAGTCACATCTACCTGAGAAGAGTCCTGGTTATTATAATCTCCTGCTCTCCCGTCCATCTGCTGATGATTGGCAGTTCTCTCCTAGAGAGAAAGGGAGAAAACAAGATAGAAGACTGTCAGTCATCAGCAGATGTGCAGGACAGCAGGGAGTCATGAATAACCAAGACTCTTCTCAGGTGGCCTTGACTCTTTTGCAGACGTAGTCTGCAACGATTGTGATGTTGGTTATTGCCAACCACTACCTTTTAACTTAAAAATGACAGACCGCTGAAATCAACTCACCTGTCTGTACTTTATGCTGTCGTTTGTAATGGCAGCATAAAGTTGATGACAAGTACCCTTTAATGGTTCTTTTAGAACTGCCTTTCAGTACCGAGATTGTAAGGGGCTGTCCGTTTTCCTATATCGATAACCTATCCTCGCGATAGGTCAGCGATATTTCCGACTGGCAGGGGCCCGACTCTGAGTGGTTATGGCAGCGGAGAGTAGGTGTTGCTGAAGCTTCTTTCGTCTCATTGTGTTCGAGTGCCTGGGACGGAAGGAGCTTCAGTTACCCCCGCCACTGCAATATCGACGGCGAGCTGACATTTTCCTATATCTATATATCCTATACTCCCAATAGGTCAACGATATCCGACTGGCACGGGCCCGACTCTTTGAGTGGTTATGGCAGCGGAGAGTAGGTGTTACTGATGCTTCTTTCGTCTCGTTGGGTTCGAGTGCCTGGAACGGAAGGAGCTTCAGTTACCCCTCCCACTGCAATATCGACGGCGAGCTGACATTTTCCTATATCTATATATCCTATACTCCCAATAGGTCAACGATATCCGACTGGCACGGGCCCGACTCTTTGAGTGGTTATGGCAGCGGAGAGTAGGTGTTACTGATGCTTCTTTCGTCTCGTTGTGTTCAAGCGCCTGGGACGGAAGGAGCTTCAGTTACCCCTCCCACCGCAATATCGACGACGAGCTGGCATTTTCCTATATCTGTATATCCTATACTCCCAATAGGTCAACGATATCCGACTGGCACGGGCCCGACTCTTTGAGTGGTTACAGCAGCGGAGAGTAGGTGTTGCTGAAGCTTCTTTCGTCTCGTTGGGTTCGAGTGCCTGGAACGGAAGGAGCTTCAGTTACCCCTCCCACCGCAATATCGACGGCGAGCTGACATTTTCCTATATCTATATATCCTATACTCGCAATAGGTCAGCGATATTTTCGACTGGCAGGGTCCCAACTCTTTGAGTGGTTATGGCAGCGGAGAGTAGGTGTTGCTGAAGCTTATTTCGTCTCATTGTGTTCGAGTGCCTGGGACGGAAGGAGCTTCAGTTACCCCTCCCACCGCAATATCGACGGCGAGCTGACATTTTCCTATATCTATATATCCTATACTCGCAATAGGTCAGCGATATTTCCGACTGGCAGGGTCCCAACTCTTTGAGTGGTTATGGCAGCGGAGAGTAGGTGTTGCTGAAGCTTATTTCGTCTCATTGTGTTCGAGTGCCTGGGACGGAAGGAGCTTCAGTTACCCCTCCCACCGCAATATCGACGGCGAGAAGGCATTTTCCTATATCTATATATCCTATACTCGCAATAGGTCAGCGATATTCAACTAACACGGGCCCGACTCTTGAGAACTGCCTTTCTGTACCGAAATTGTAAGGGGCTGTCCGTTTTATTATATCGATAACCTATCCTCGCAATAGGTCCGCGATATTTCCGACTGGCAGGGTCCGGACTCTTTGAGTGGTTACTGCAGCGGGGAGTAGGTGTAATTGCTACTTCATTCGTCTCGTTGTGTTCGAGTGCCTGGGACGGAAGGAGTTGCAATTACCCCCGCCCCCGCAATATCGACGGTGAGCAATGAATAGAACTATTTTACAATCTGTGCCCTTATCCTGAAGATAGGCCGTCGAAAGTGAGGTTTTGTAGAGTCATTTTACGGATATTGTGTATGTCACTGAATTTCTCTAGTTCCGTTAATGTGTTATTTTTATAGAAATGTTAATATCTAAAGGGGTTGTGTCACTTCAGTAAATAGCATTTATCATATAGAGAAAGTTAATAAAAGGCACTAATGTATTATGATTGTCCATATTGCCTCTAGATTCATTTTCCCATCACATTATACACCTCTCGTTTCCATGGTTACGACCACCCTACAATCCATCAGTGGTCGCCATGCTCGCACACTATAGTAAAAAACACCTGCCTATGTGTGCTCCGGCGGTTTCGGTCACCAGAGGATAGTGCTTTTTCTTATAGTGTACAAACATGGCCATCGCTGCTGGATCACAGGGTAGTCATAAGCGTGGAAACTAGCCATGTATAACGTGACGGAAAAAATAACCAAGCCAGCAAAGGAGGCCAATATGCTCAATCGCAATACATTAATAACTGCCTTCTTTTAACATTCTCTACATGATAAATGCCACTTGCTAAAGTGAGACCACCCTTTTAATTGTTCTTTTAGAACTGCCTTGCTATACCGAGATTGTAAGGGGCTGTCCGTTTTCCTACATCGATCTATCCGATCCTCGCGATAGGTCAGCGATATCTGGCTGGCAGGAGCCCGACTCTTGAGAGGTTGCTGAAGCGGGGTGTAGGTGTAAGTGCACCTTTATCTGTCTCGTTGTGTTCGACTGCCTGAGACAGAAGGAGCTGCAGTTACCACCGCAATATCAACGGCGAACAACGAATAGAGCTCTTTCCAATTCTTGCCCTTATTCATTTGTGAGCCATTTTACGCATATTGTGTACTTGACTTTATTTTTCACTTTGCGTTAGAACGTTATTTTTTATCGAAACGTTAATATTTAGTTGTTCTGTTAGAATTGCCAATCACGACTATACCATGCTACACTGAGATTGAAATAGGCTGTCCGTTTTCCTATATCAATATCCTATCCTCGCGACAGGTCAGCGATCTTTCCGACTGGCAGGGTCCGGACTCTTTGAGTGGTTACTGCAGCGGGGAGTAGGTGCAATTGGTACTTCATTCGTCTCGTGTTCGAGTGCCTGGGACGGAAGGAGTTGCAATTACCCCCGCCCCCGCAATATCGACGGCGAGCAATGAATAGAACTATTTTACAATCTGTGCCCTTATCCTGAAGATAGGCCGTCGAAAGTGAGGTTCTGTTGAGTCATTTTACGGATATTGTGTATGTCACTGAATTTCTTTGGTTCCGTTAATGTGTTATTTTTATAGAAATGTTATTATCTAAAGGGGTTGTGTCACTTCAGCAAATAGCATTTATCATATTGAGAAAGTTAATAAAAGGCACTAATGTATTATGATTGTCCATATTGCCTCTAGATTCATTTTCCAATCACATTATACACCTCTCGTTTCCATGGTTACGACCACCCTACAATCCATCAGTGGTCGCCATGTTCGCACACTATAGTAAAAAACACCTGCCTATGTGTGCTCCGGCGGTTTCGGTCACCAGAGGATAGCACTTTTTCTTATAGTGTACAAACATGGCCATCGCTGCTGGATCACAGGGTAGTCATAAGCGTGGAAACTAGCCATGTATAACGTGACGGAAAAAATAACCAAGCCAGCAAAGGAGGCCAATATGCTCAATCGCAATACATTAATAACTGCCTTCTTTTAACATTCTCTACATGATAAATGCCACTTGCTAAAGTGAGACCACCCTTTTAATTGTTCTTTTAGAACTGCCTTGCTATACCGAGATTGTAAGGGGCTGTCCGTTTTCCTACATCGATCTATCCGATCCTCGCGATAGGTCAGCGATATCTGGCTGGCAGGAGCCCGACTCTTGAGAGGTTGCTGAAGCGAGGTGTAGGTGTAAGTGCACCTTTATCTGTCTCGTTGTGTTCGACTGCCTGAGACAGAAGGAGCTGCAGTTACCACCGCAATATCAACGGCGAACAGGCGAACAACGAATAGAGCTCTTTCCAATTCTTGCCCTTATTCATTTGTGAGCCATTTTACGCATATTGTGTACTTGACTTTATTTTTTACTTTGTGCTAGAACGTTATTTTTTATCGAAACGTTAATATTTAGTTGTTCTGTTAGAATTGCCAATCACGGCTATACCATGCTATACTGATATTGTAAGGGGCTGTCCGTTTTCCTATATCAATATCCTATCCTCGCGACAGGTCAGCGATATCAGACTGGCAGGGTCCGGACTCTGAGTTGTTATTGCATTGGAGAGTAGGTGCAATAGCAGCTCCTCCTGTCTCTGTAATTACCCCCGCCCGGCCCCACAATATTGACATCGAGCAGGCGAACATTGACTAGAACTCTTTTTCAGTCCCTCCCCTTATCCTGAAGATAGGCTGTCGATACAGGAAAGGAAAGTTGTTTTATATGAGCTATATTTTATATCTAATATTATGTTTGGTGTTCTAATAAAATGTTATGTTAACATATAAATATGTCTTTTAGTCTGAATGCTGGGTACGGACACAAATTGCAGCGTGCAGCGGTTTATGTCCCGCTGATTCTTTGCATCTTTGCCAGATTGTGGCCGGACGTCTGCCGGACCCCATTATAGTTAATGGCACAGCGGGCATTCCGTCTTCATCCAGCAGTTCAAAATCTAGTGAATCACTAAAGTCGATATATAGGTAGCCTAATACAGAGCCACATATCTCTTACATCCCGTGACGTCTCCTTTGATGTAGATGGTCTCTTTCCTCATCTTTTCCATTCAGACCAGACTTCCATGATGCTCCCCAAAACTATACTGCAGAAACAGATAAACCCTGTGATACTAATTACACAGATATAGTGCCCCTTGAATTATTATTGGAACACAATGCCCTAATAAAAATCTAAAATAAAACCAATAAAATAGTACCCCTGACACTAATAGTGTAAACATAATGTCCCCCAAAAAGAACTGTACTAAGCTGATACTACACACACACACACTGTAATAGTGCTCACAAACATAGTAATAATTCTCTGCCAGAGGGCACTTAATAGTAATAGTGACCCTACAGGTCACCCAAAAGGACTAATGTGTCCCAGAAGTAATAATGCTACCATAATGCCAATACTACTATACATGTTCCCCAAAATCCCTCTGTTGTGATAAAGCTCACCATAATGCACCTGGTAGTAATAAATCTCTTTATAATGTGGGACAGTAGAAAAATGCCCCTTGATAATGTGCACAAGTACATACCTCAAATGGGACAGCTTCCATCCCATACATATTAAAAAGTCCATCATTTATAGTCAAGCCATCAGATATAACCGAATCTCTTCCAGCCCATCAGACAGGGATGAGCATTTACAAGATCTGAAAAGGACATTTTTACACCAGGGCTATCATCCTGCTTCAATAGAAGATCAGATCACAAGAGCCACCAAGATCTCCAGATGTCAACTTCTCCAATACAATGAAAAGAAACAGAAGCAGCGCATACCTCTGGTTGTGACCTACAACCCACGACTAGAGGTACTGAGGAAAACTGCCAAAAAATTACATCATGTCCTATATAAGGATGATCAACTAAAAACAACCTTCCCAGATCCCCCCTTACTGGCTTACAGACAACCGCCAAATCTAAGGAATATTCTGATCAGATCAAGTTCAAGGCCAAGTACCACACAAAAAGGACCCCATCCCTGTAATATCAGAAGATGCAAGACCTGTGCCCATATAATGACAACAGATAAGATACAGATCCTCAACACACAGCAGGACTATAGGATCCCTGGGACATTCACATGTTCTACATCTAATGTAGTTTATCTGATTCTCTGCACTAAATGTCCTGTTGGAGGCCTCTATGTTGGAGAAACAGGACAGAAACTCAATGCAAGGATGAGGTCCCACCCACACACAAGAAGCTACACTTTCCTGTGGCCAAGCATTTCTGTAGCCAAGGACACAATGAAGAACACATGAAACTTCTCCTATTAAAAGGTATCTTCAAATCCCAAAGAGCCAGAAGAATTTGGGAATACAAATTTCTAACACTGCTTGACACTTAGAATACTGGACTGAATTTGTCCCTAAGATTTAGGACACACTACAAGATCTAAAGAGTCTTCTGTTTTCATAGTCGGGGCACCAGGTCTCTGAGATAACATCAGTTTAGAGACCATAAAACTTTCACACCCCTTATCTATCAGATAATTAAGGACACCTTCTCAAGATCTTTGATATGTTGTTCTGTTATCTTTCAAATTCCCATCCATCCCCCCATGTCTTATGGTATATATATTGCTGTTTCTTCATATATTCTTGTAGTACGCCTGACGAAGGGACTAGTGATGTCTCGAAAGCTCGCTAGGTAACATCATTACTTCTATTTTTGTTAGCCATTAAAAGGTATCAGACCTGCAATACTCTAATTGTGTTTCTCTTAATGAGAGCACTGAACTCGTTTTCTATTGGCTAACACGGTACCAGACTTTTTTCTGTTTCTTTTCACCAAGTACAACAAAATATCCTGTTGTGTGACAGTAAAAAACAAACACCTCCTCTTATTGCCCCCAGTAGAGCCAATGTCCCCAGAGTTCCCTCATGTGTGCCAATGACCTCTACTGTGTGCCACTATATAAAAAACACACTTGGTGCCTCCAGTTGAGCTCATGTGCCCATAGCTCCCCTATGATTTGTGCCAGTATAAAATACTCCTATATAGTGCCCCTAAGAGATGCCCCCATAGTGTTCCTCCCCCATCACCATAGTGCAGCCCATAATGTGCCAGTATAAAACGCCCCTATAGAGTGCCATACATAGATGCCCCCATAATGCTCCTCTCCCCCCTTACCCATAGTGGCCTCAGAATGTGTGCCAGTATTAAATGCTCCTATATAATGCCTCCGGGTAGGCGCCCCCAAAATGCCTCCCAGTATATAGGGCCTCCAGTAGATGCCCCCATAGTGCCCCACCATAATATGTGCCATTATTCAGCCCCCCTCCCCCTTTTCTTCGCCATACTATTCTAAAAATAATGAGAAGAGTAAACACTAGTACTTACTTCCATGCCGCTTTCAGCGATGCAATGTCCTGAGGACAGTGATACAGATGAATATGGATATGAGCGCTTCTACAATGGAAGCGTTCACTTCCCGCCACCCAGCCGCTGAACCTCCCAATGGGCCCCGCTCCGGGCCAACACTATTTATGTCATTTTTTCATGAAGCCAGGGAATAATAAAGCGTTTTTAAAAGCATGCATGTTTCTTGGATACTGGTTCTTTTCTTGTGTTCTCGATGGAATATCGGCAGCTGAGCTTCGGCCAATTGACACCGCCGAAAAATCAAGAGATGCATTTCTGGGCGTGAGGAGGAAGCCATCAAGATCAACAATTCTTAGATCTTTTGTCTTTCTTTTCCTACTTTTATTCCTTCTCTCCTTTTTTTCCACTATATAGGAGGTTTTTTCCTACCGTGCGCCCATTACACAGTAGGTTTTTTTCACCTCCTATATAGTCTCTGTTGTGTTTTCATGTGTCATCATTCCGGTTTCATGCATCAGTTGTCACTGTAGGCCAGTGTCACGGTGTATGTCTACCGATATTGCCATGCTAGTAAAAGTATTTGTATATGCATTGTCATTAACGTTTTTTATTTTTAGTTTTTTTTTATTTACTACATTCAATAGCTGTGTGTTTTCCTGGTGATACCAAGCCAATAAATTGTAGCCAAGGTATACTGCAGGTTTGACGTTGTTGTTTCTCTTCATTTTATTCCAACAGTAAGTTTGGAATTAAAGCACTTTCATATCTGTGGCTCAAACTCAAAAACGGCTGTTCTGGCAGAGAAACATAACAGTGTCATCCACACTGTCCCCATAACAGTGACATCCAGTGCTCCCATCAGTGTCCCCATAACAGTGACATCCAGTGCTCCCATACAGTGTCATCCACAGTGTCTTCATAACAGTGACATCCACAGTGTCCCTATAACAGTGACATCCAGTGCTCCCATAACAGTTTCATCCACAGTGTCCCCATAACAGTGACATCCAGTGCTCCCATAACAGTGTCATCCACAGTGTCTTCATAACAGTGACATCCAGTGCTCCCATAACAGTGTCATCCACAGTGTCCCCATAACAGTGACATCCAGTGCTCCCATAACAGTGTCATCCACAGTGCCCCTATAACAGTGACATCCACAGTATCCCCATAACAGTGACATCCAGTGCTCCCATAACAGTGTCATCCACAGTGTCCCCATAACAGTGACATCCACAGTGTCCCCATAACAGTGAAATCCACAATGCACCCATAACAGTGACATCCACAGTGCCCCTATAACAGTGACATCCACAGTGTCCCCATAATAGTGACATCCAGTGCTCCCATAACAGTGAAATCCACAATGCACCCATAAGTGACATCCACAGTGTCCCCATAACAGTGAAATCCACAATGCACCCATAACAGTGACATCCACAGTGTCCCCATAACAGTGACATCCAGTGCTCCCATAACAGTGTCATCCACAGTGCCCCTATAACAGTGACATCCACAGTATCCCCATAACAGTGACATCCAGTGCTCCCATAACAGTGTCATCCACAGTGTCCCCATAACAGTGACATCCACAGTGTCCCCATAACAGTGACATCCACAGTGTCCCCATAACAGTGACATCCACAATGCACCCATAACAGTGACATCCACAGTGCCCCTATAACAGTGACATCCACAGTGTCCCCATAATAGTGACATCCAGTGCTCCCATAACAGTGAAATCCACAATGCACCCATAAGTGACATCCACAGTGTCCCCATAACAGTGAAATCCACAATGCACCCATAACAGTGACATCCACAGTGTCCCCATAACAGTGACATCCACAGTGTCCCCATAACAGTGACATCTAGAGCACTGTGGATGGCACATGGGAGCACTTTGGTGGCACTGTGGAAGGCACAAGGCGCATTGTGGATGGCACTGTTGTGGGGAACTGTATATAACATCTAGAGTGACCCCATAACAGTGATATCCACAGTGCTCCCATAACATTGACACTGTTATGGGTTCACTCTAGATGTGATATACAGTTCCCCACAACAGTGCCATCCACAGTGCCCCCATGTCCCATCCACAGTGCCTCTTGTGCCTTCCACAGTGCCACCAAAGTGCTCCCATGTGCCATCCACAGTGCCCCTTGTGCCTTCCACAGTGCTCCCATGTGCCATCCACAGTGCCCCTTGTGCCTTCCACAGTGCCCCTTGTGCCTTCCACAGTGCTCCCATGTGCCATCAATAGTGCCCCTAATGATCTCCACAGTGCCCCCATGTGATGTCAGTGATGACGTTCCATCTCCTGCCTCAGGCAGGAAAAGAAGAAGACGGCGCTGGACCGGAAGACTTGAAAATGCTTCAGGTGCGATCACGTGACCGTGAAGAGAATCCTAGGAAGGGCTGCGCTGTGGAAGGTAAGTATTGGTGTAATAACCTTCCCTCCACAGGTAATGAAGATGGGCTATTTTCAAGTAGGAACCGGAGAACCCCTTTAACTCAAAGAATCAAATGAGTTTATAACTAAGGCTACTTTCACACTTGCGGCAGTGTGATCCGGCGGGCAGTTCAGTCGTCGGAATTGCCCGCCAGATCCGCCGATCTGCATGTGACTGAAAGCATTTGTGAGACGCATCTGGATGCGGATCCGTCTCAAAAATGAATTGCAAGAAAGGATCCGTCTCTCCGCTTATAATGCGGACAGACGGATCCGTCTTGTAACTTTTTTCAAATTTTTACCAGTCTGCGTATGCGCAGACCGGAAGGACGGATCCGGCATTCCTGTATTTTGAATGCTGGATCTGGCACTAGTACATTCCTATGGGAAAAAAATGCCGGATCCACATGCTACGGTTTTATCTTTTGCCTGATCAGTCAAAATGACTGAACTGAAGACGTCCTGATGCATCCTGAACGGATTACTCTCCATTCAGAATGCATTGGGATATGCCTGGTCAGTTCTTTTCCGGGATATAGCCCCTGTGACGGAACTCAGTGCCGGAAAAGAAAACCGCTAGTGTGAAAGTAGCCTAAGTAGACTCATTCGATTCTTAGACTCAGTGTAGGACTCAGAGCTTGGAATTGACAGATCTGATTGGTTGCAGGGAGGGGCGGGGCTTTCACTCTAGGATCATATTACACTAGCCCTGCGCGAGTCTCTGCTGTGTACGGAGTCTGACTGAGCCCAGAATGTTGTAACCTAGCAACGCCCCTGGGGGCAACGCAAGTAAATGGGGCTAAGACACGTTGACAAGGTCAGTAATGCCATAGTGCAGCACAGAATACTATTCACAGTACCAAACACCTCTCCATAAACTGTCTCTCTGTGGTGGCCATCAATGTGCCATGTTCTGTTCTCCTCCTCCAATTGTCTTTAGTATGTAGCAGGGGGCTTAGGAAGTGAGATGTGGGCCACAACACCAAGCCAACCCTACCTTCAGAATGCTGTCTGGACTTTATATAATAATGACCCCTATAGTTCCCCCAGTAGTATGTATCCGGCCAGTGGCTTAGGAAGTGAGATGTGGGCCACAACACCAAGCCAACCCAACCTTCAGCATTCTGCCTGGACTTTATATAATAATGACCCCTATAGTTCCCCCAGTAGTATGTACCCGGCCAGTGGCTTAGGAAGTGAGATGTGGGCCACAACACCAAGCCAACCCAACCTTCAGCATGCTGCCTGGACTTTCTATGATAATGACCCCTATAGTTCCCCCAGTAGTATGTACCCGGCCAGTGGCTTAGTAAGTGAGATGTGGGCCACAACACCAAGCCAACCCTACCTTCAGCATGCTGCCTGGACTTTCTATGATAATGACCCCTATAGTTCCCCCAGTAGTATGTACCCGGCCAGTGGCTTAGGAAGTGAGATGTGGGCCACAACACCAATCCAATCCTATCTTCAGCATGCTGCCTGGACTTTATATGATAATGACCCCTATAGTTCCCCCAGTAGTATGTACCCGGCCAGTGGCTTAGGAAGTGAGATGTGGGCCACAACACCAAGCCAACCCTACCTTCAGAATGCTGTCTGGACTTTATATAATAATGACCCCTATAGTTCCCCCAGTAGTATGTACCCGGCCAGTGGCTTAGGAAGTGAGATGTGGGCCACAACACCAAGCCAACCCAACCTTCAGCATTCTGCCTGGACTCTCTATGATAATGACCCCTATAGTTCCCCCAGTAGTATGTACCCGGACCAGTGGCTTAGGAAGTGACATGTGGGCCACAACACCAAGCCAACCCTACCTTCAGCATGCTGCCTGGACTTTCTATGATAATGACCCCTATAGTTCCCCCAGTAGTATGTACCCGGCTAGTGGCTTAGGAAGTGAGATGTGGGCCACAACACCAATCCAACCCTACCTTCAGCATGCTGCCTGGACTTTCTATGATAATGACCCCTATAGTTCCCCCAGTAGTATGTACCCGGCCAGTGGCTTAGGAAGTGAGATGTGGGCCACAACACCAAGCCAACCCAACCTTCATCATTCTGCCTGGACTTTCTATGATAAGGACCCCTATAGTTCCCCCAGTAGTATGTACCCGGCTAGTGGCTTAGAAAGTGAGATGTGGGCCACAACACCAAGCCAACCCTACCTTCAGCATGCTGCCTGGACTTTCTATGATAATGACCCCTATAGTTCCCCCAGTAGTATGTACCCGGCCAGTGGCTTAGGAAGTGAGATGTGGGCCACAACACCAATCCAACCCTACCTTCAGCATGCTGCCTGGACTTTATATGATAATGACCCCTATAGTTCCCCCAGTAGTATGTACCTGGCCAGTGGCTTAGGAAGTGAGATGTGGGCCACAACACCAAGCCAACCCTACCTTCAGCATGCTGCCTGGACTTTCTATGATAATGACCCCTATAGTTCCCCCAGTAGTATGTACCCGGCTAGTGGCTTAGGAAGTGAGATGTGGGCCACAACACCAATCCAACCCTACCTTCAGCATTCTGCCTGGACTTTCTACGATAATGACCCCTATAGTTCCCCCAGTAGTATGTACCCGGCTAGTGGCTTAGGAAGTGAGATGTGGGCCACAACACCAATCCAACCCTACCTTCAGCATGCTGCCTGGACTTTCTATGATAATGACCCCTATAGTTCCCCCAGTAGTATGTACCCGGCCAGTGGCTTAGGAAGTGAGATGTGGGCCACAACACCAAGCCAACCCAACCTTCATCATTCTGCCTGGACTTTCTATGATAAGGACCCCTATAGTTCCCCCAGTAGTATGTACCCGGCCAGTGGCTTAGGAAGTGAGATGTGGGCCACAACACCAAGCCAACCCTACCTTCAGCATGCTGCCTGGACTTTCTATGATAATGACCCCTATAGTTCCCCCAGTAGTATGTACCCGGCCAGTGGCTTAGGAAGTGAGATGTGGGCCACAACACCAAGCCAACCCAACCTTCATCATTCTGCCTGGACTTTCTATGATAAGGACCCCTATAGTTCCCCCAGTAGTATGTACCCGGCCAGTGGCTTAGGAAGTGAGATGTGGGCCACAACACCAAGCCAACCCTACCTTCAGCATGCTGCCTGGACTTTCTATGATAATGACCCCTATAGTTCCCCCAGTAGTATGTACCCGGCCAGTGGCTTAGGAAGTGAGATGTGGGCCACAACACCAATCCAACCCTACCTTCAGCATGCTGCCTGGACTTTATATGATAATGACCCCTATAGTTCCCCCAGTAGTATGTACCTGGCCAGTGGCTTAGGAAGTGAGATGTGGGCCACAACACCAAGCCAACCCTACCTTCAGCATTCTGCCTGGGCTTCCTATGATAATGACCCCTATAGTTCCCCCAGTAGTATGTACCCGGCCAGTGGCTTAGGAAGTGAGATGTGGGCCACAACACCAAACCAACCCTACCTTCAGCATTCTGCCTGGACTTTCTATGATAATGAACCCTATAGTTCCCCCAGTAGTATGTACCCGGCCAGTGGCTTAGGAAGTGACATGTGGGCCACAACACCAAGCCAACCCTACCTTCAGCCTTCTGCCTGGACTTTCTATGATAATGAACCCTATAGTTCCCCCAGTAGTATGTACCCGGCCAGTGGCTTAGGAAGTGAGATGTGGGCCACAACTCCAAGCCAACCCTACCTTAAGCATTCTGCCTGGACTTTCTATAATAGTGACCCCTATAGTTCCCCCAGTAGTATGTACCCGGCCAGTGGCTTAGGAAGTGAGATGTGGGCCACAAGACCAAGCCAACCCTACCTTCAGCATGCTGCCTGGACTTTATATGATAATGACCCCTATAGTGCCCCCAGTAGTATGTACCTGGCCAGTGGCTTAGGAAGTGAGATGTGGGCCACAACACCAAGCCAACCCTACCTTCAGCATTCTGCCTGGACTTTCTATAATAGTGACCCCTATAGTTCCCCCAGTAGTATGTACCCGGCCAGTGGCTTAGGAAGTGAGATGTGGGCCACAAGACCAAGCCAACCCTACCTTCAGCATGCTGCCTGGACTTTATATGATAATGACCCCTATAGTACCCCCAGTAGTATGTACCTGGCCAGTGGCTTAGGAAGTGAGATGTGGGCCACAACACCAAGCCAACCCAACCTTCAGCATGCTATCTGGACTTTATATGATAATGACCCCTATAGTTCCCCCAGTAGTATGTACCCGGCCAGTGGATTAGGAAGTGAGATGTGGGCCACAACACCAAGCCAACCCTACCTTCAGCATTCTGCCTGGTCTTTCTATAATAGTGACCCCTATAGTTCCCCCAGTAGTATGTACCCGGCTAGTGGCTTAGGAAGTGAGATGTGGGCCACAACACCAATCCAACCCTACCTTCAGCATTCTGCCTGGAATTTATATGATAATGACCCCTATAGTTCCCCCAGTAGTATGTACCTGGCCAGTGGCTTAGGAAGTGAGATGTGGGCCACAACACCAAGCCAACCATACCTTCAGCATTCTGCCTGGACTTTCTATGATAATGACCCCTATAGTTCCCCCAGTAGTATGGAAAAGGCCAGTGGCTTAGGAAGTGAGATGTGGGCCACAACACCAAGCCAACCCAACCTTCAGCATGCTATCTGGACTTTAAATGATAATGACCCCTATAGTTCCCCCAGTAGTATGTACCCGGCCAGTGGCTTAGGAAGTGAGATATGGGCCACAATACCAAGCCAACCCTACCTTCAGCATTCTGCCTGGACTTTCTATGATAATGACCCCTATAGTTCCCCCAGTAGTATGTACCCGGCCAGGGGCTTAGGAAGTGAGATGGGGGCCACAACACCAAGCCAACCCTACCTTCAGCATTCTGCCTGGACTTTCTATAATAGTGACCCCTATAGTTCCCCCAGTAGTATGTACCCGGCCAGTGGCTTAGGAAGTGAGATGTGGGCCACAACACCAAGCCAACCCAACCTTCATCATTCTGCCTGGAATTTCTATGATAATGACCCCTATAGTTCCCCCAGTAGTATGTACCCGGCCAGTGGCTTAGGAAGTGAGATGTGGGCCACAACACCAAGCCAACCCAACCTTCATCATTCTGCCTGGACTTTCTATGATAAGGACCCCTATAGTTCCCCCAGTAGTATGTACCCGGCCAGTGGCTTAGGAAGTGAGATGTGGGCCACAACACCAAGCCAACCCTACCTTCAGCATGCTGCCTGGACTTTCTATGATAATGACCCCTATAGTTCCCCCAGTAGTATGTACCCGGCCAGTGGCTTAGGAAGTGAGATGTGGGCCACAACACCAATCCAACCCTACCTTCAGCATGCTGCCTGGACTTTATATGATAATGACCCCTATAGTTCCCCCAGTAGTATGTACCTGGCCAGTGGCTTAGGAAGTGAGATGTGGGCCACAACACCAAGCCAACCCTACCTTCAGCATTCTGCCTGGGCTTCCTATGATAATGACCCCTATAGTTCCCCCAGTAGTATGTACCCGGCCAGTGGCTTAGGAAGTGAGATGTGGGCCACAACACCAAACCAACCCTACCTTCAGCATTCTGCCTGGACTTTCTATGATAATGAACCCTATAGTTCCCCCAGTAGTATGTACCCGGCCAGTGGCTTAGGAAGTGACATGTGGGCCACAACACCAAGCCAACCCTACCTTCAGCCTTCTGCCTGGACTTTCTATGATAATGAACCCTATAGTTCCCCCAGTAGTATGTACCCGGCCAGTGGCTTAGGAAGTGAGATGTGGGCCACAACTCCAAGCCAACCCTACCTTAAGCATTCTGCCTGGACTTTCTATAATAGTGACCCCTATAGTTCCCCCAGTAGTATGTACCCGGCCAGTGGCTTAGGAAGTGAGATGTGGGCCACAAGACCAAGCCAACCCTACCTTCAGCATGCTGCCTGGACTTTATATGATAATGACCCCTATAGTGCCCCCAGTAGTATGTACCTGGCCAGTGGCTTAGGAAGTGAGATGTGGGCCACAACACCAAGCCAACCCTACCTTCAGCATTCTGCCTGGACTTTCTATAATAGTGACCCCTATAGTTCCCCCAGTAGTATGTACCCGGCCAGTGGCTTAGGAAGTGAGATGTGGGCCACAAGACCAAGCCAACCCTACCTTCAGCATGCTGCCTGGACTTTATATGATAATGACCCCTATAGTACCCCCAGTAGTATGTACCTGGCCAGTGGCTTAGGAAGTGAGATGTGGGCCACAACACCAAGCCAACCCAACCTTCAGCATGCTATCTGGACTTTATATGATAATGACCCCTATAGTTCCCCCAGTAGTATGTACCCGGCCAGTGGATTAGGAAGTGAGATGTGGGCCACAACACCAAGCCAACCCTACCTTCAGCATTCTGCCTGGTCTTTCTATAATAGTGACCCCTATAGTTCCCCCAGTAGTATGTACCCGGCTAGTGGCTTAGGAAGTGAGATGTGGGCCACAACACCAATCCAACCCTACCTTCAGCATTCTGCCTGGAATTTATATGATAATGACCCCTATAGTTCCCCCAGTAGTATGTACCTGGCCAGTGGCTTAGGAAGTGAGATGTGGGCCACAACACCAAGCCAACCATACCTTCAGCATTCTGCCTGGACTTTCTATGATAATGACCCCTATAGTTCCCCCAGTAGTATGGAAAAGGCCAGTGGCTTAGGAAGTGAGATGTGGGCCACAACACCAAGCCAACCCAACCTTCAGCATGCTATCTGGACTTTAAATGATAATGACCCCTATAGTTCCCCCAGTAGTATGTACCCGGCCAGTGGCTTAGGAAGTGAGATATGGGCCACAATACCAAGCCAACCCTACCTTCAGCATTCTGCCTGGACTTTCTATGATAATGACCCCTATAGTTCCCCCAGTAGTATGTACCCGGCCAGGGGCTTAGGAAGTGAGATGGGGGCCACAACACCAAGCCAACCCTACCTTCAGCATTCTGCCTGGACTTTCTATAATAGTGACCCCTATAGTTCCCCCAGTAGTATGTACCCGGCCAGTGGCTTAGGAAGTGAGATGTGGGCCACAACACCAAGCCAACCCAACCTTCATCATTCTGCCTGGAATTTCTATGATAATGACCCCT
Organism: Bufo bufo; assembly: GCF_905171765.1. Classification (NCBI taxonomy): domain Eukaryota; kingdom Metazoa; phylum Chordata; class Amphibia; order Anura; family Bufonidae; genus Bufo; species Bufo bufo. Next base: position 453,246 of record NW_024400000.1, on the reverse strand, counting down.
ATAGTTCCCCCAGTAGTATGTACCCGGCCAGTGGCTTAGGAAGTGAGATGTGGGCCACAACACTAAGCCCACCCTACCTTCAGCATGCTGCCTGGACTTTCTATGATAATGACCCCTATAGTTCCCCCAGTAGTATGTACCCGGCCAGTGGCTTAGGAAGTGAGATGTGGGCCACAACACCAATCCAACCCTACCTTCAGCATGCTGCCTGGACTTTATATGATAATGACCCCTATAGTTCCCCCAGTAGTATGTACCTGGCCAGTGGCTTAGGAAGTGAGATGTGGGCCACAACACCAAGCCAACCCTACCTTCAGCATTCTGCCTGGACTTTATATGATAATGACCCCTATAGTTCCCCCAGTAGTATGTACCTGGCCAGTGGCTTAGGAAGTGAGATGTGGGCCACAACACCAAGCCAACCCTACCTTCAGCATTCTGCCTGGACTTTCTATGATAATGACCCCTATAGTTCCCCCAGTAGTATGTACCCGGCCAGTGGCTTAGGAAGTGAGATGTGGGCCACAACACCAAGCCAACCCAATCTTCATCATTCTGCCTGGACTTTCTATGATAATGACCCCTATAGTTCCCCCAGTAGTATGTACCCGGCCAGTGGCTTAGGAAGTGAGATGTGGGCCACAACACCAATCCAACCCTACCTTCAGCATGCTGCCTGGACTTTATATGATAATGACCCCTATAGTTCCCCCAGTAGTATGTACCTGGCCAGTGGCTTAGGAAGTGAGATGTGGGCCACAACTCCAAGCCAACCCTACCTTAAGCATTCTGCCTGGACTTTCTATAATAGTGACCCCTATAGTTCCCCCAGTAGTATGTACCCGGCCAGTGGCTTAGGAAGTGAGATGTGGGCCACAAGACCAAGCCAACCCTACCTTCAGCATGCTGCCTGGACTTTATATGATAATGACCCCTATAGTACCCCCAGTAGTATGTACCTGGCCAGTGGCTTAGGAAGTGAGATGTGGGCCACAACACCAAGCCAACCCAACCTTCAGCATGCTATCTGGACTTTATATGATAATGACCCCTATAGTTCCCCCAGTAGTATGTACCCGGCCAGTGGATTAGGAAGTGAGATGTGGGCCACAACACCAAGCCAACCCTACCTTCAGCATTCTGCCTGGTCTTTCTATAATAGTGACCCCTATAGTTCCCCCAGTAGTATGTACCCGGCTAGTGGCTTAGGAAGTGAGATGTGGGCCACAACACCAATCCAACCCTACCTTCAGCATTCTGCCTGGAATTTATATGATAATGACCCCTATAGTTCCCCCAGTAGTATGTACCTGGCAAGTGGCTTAGGAAGTGAGATATGGGCCACAACACCAAGCCAACCCTACCTTCAGCATTCTGCCTGGACTTTCTATGATAATGACCCCTATAGTTCCCCCAGTAGTATGTAAAAGGCCAGTGGCTTAGGAAGTGAGATGTGGGCCACAACACCAAGCCAACCCAACCTTCAGCATGCTATCTGGACTTTAAATGATAATGACCCCTATAGTTCCCCCAGTAGTATGTACCCGGCCAGTGGCTTAGGAAGTGAGATATGGGCCACAACACCAAGCCAACCCTACCTTCAGCATTCTGCCTGGACTTTCTATGATAATGACCCCTATAGTTCCCCCAGTAGTATGTACCCGGCCAGTGGCTTAGGAAGTGAGATGTGGGCCACAACACCAAGCCAATCCAACCTTCATCATTCTGCCTGGACTTTCTATGATAATGACCCCTATAGTTCCCCCAGTAGTATGTACCCGGCCAGTGGCTTAGGAAGTGAGATGTGGGCCACAACACCAAGCCCACCCTACCTTCAGCATGCTGCCTGTACTTTCTATGATAATGACCCCTATAGTTCCCCCAGTAGTATGTACCCGGCCAGTGGCTTAGGGAGTGAGATGTGGGCCACAACATCAATCCAACCCTACCTTCAGCATGCTGCCTGGACTTTATATGATAATGACCCCTATAGTTCCCCCAGTAGTATGTACCTGGCCAGTGGCTTAGGAAGTGAGATGTGGGCCACAACACCAAGCCAACCCTACCTTCAGCATTCTGCCTGGACTTTCTATGATAATGCCCCTTATAGTTCCCCCAGTAGTATGTAACCGGCCAGTGGCTTAGGAAGTGAGATGTGGGCCACAACACCAAGCCAACCCAACCTTCAGCATGCTATCTGGACTTTATATGATAATGACCCCTATAGTTCCCCCAGTAGTATGTACCCGGCCAGTGGCTTAGGAAGTGAGATATGGGCCACAACACCAAGCCAACCCTACCTTCAGCATTCTGCCTGGACTTTCTATGATAACGACCCCTATAGTTCCCCCAGTAGTATGGACCCGGCCAGGGGCTTAGGAAGTGAGATGGGGGCCACAACACCAAGCCAACCCTACCTTCAGCATTCTGCCTGGACTTTCTATAATAGTGACCCCTATAGTTCCCCCAGTAGTATGTACCCGGCCAGTGGCTTAGGAAGTGAGATGTGGGCCACAACACCAAGCCAACCCAAACTTCATCATTCTGCCTGGACTTTCTATGATAATGACCCCTATAGTTCCCCCAGTAGTATGTACCCGGCCAGTGGCTTAGGAAGTGAGGTGTGGGCCACAACACCAATCCAACCCTACCTTCAGCATGCTGCCTGGACTTTCTATGATAATGACCCCTATAGTTCCCCCAGTAGTATGTACCTGGCCAGTGGCTTAGGAAGTGAGATGTGGGCCACAACACCAAGCCAACCCTACCTTCAGCATTCTGCCTGGACTTTATATGATAATGACCCCTATAGTTCCCCCAGTAGTATGTACCTGGCCAGTGGCTTAGGAAGTGAGATGTGGGCCACAACACCAAGCCAACCCTACCTTCAGCATTCTGCCTGGACTTTCTATGATAATGACCCCTATAGTTCCCCCAGTAGTATGTAAAAGGCCAGTGGCTTAGGAAGTGAGATGTGGGCCACAACACCAAGCCAACCCAACCTTCAGCATGCTATCTGGACTTTATATGATAATGACCCCTATAGTTCCCCCAGTAGTATGTACCCGGCCAGTGGCTTAGGAAGTGAGATATGGGCCACAACACCAAGCCAACCCTACCTTCAGCATTCTGCCTGGACTTTCTATGATAATGACACCTATAGTTCCCCCAGTAGTATGTACCCGGCCAGGGGCTTAGGAAGTGAGATGGGGGCCACAATACCAAGCCAACCCAACCTTCATCATTCTGCCTGGACTTTCTATGATAATGACCCCTATAGTTCCCCCAGTAGTATGTACCCGGCCAGTGGCTTAGGAAGTGAGATGTGGGCCACAACACCAATCCAACCCTACCTTCAGCATGCTGCCTGGACTTTATATGATAATGACCCCTATAGTTCCCCCAGTAGTATGTACCTGGCCAGTGGCTTAGGAAGTGAGATGTGGGCCACAACACCAAGCCAACCCTACCTTCAACATTCTGCCTGGACTTTCTATGATAATGCCCCTTATAGTTCCCCCAGTAATATGTAACCGGCCAGTGGCTTAGGAAGTGAGATGTGGGCCACAACACCAAGCCAACCCAACCTTCAGCATGCTATCTGGACTTTATATGATAATGACCCCTATAGTTCCCCCAGTAGTATGTACCCGGCCAGTGGCTTAGGAAGTGAGATATGGGCCACAACACCAAGCCAACCCTACCTTCAGCATTCTGCCTGGACTTTCTATGATAATGACCCCTATAGTTCCCCCAGTAGTATGTACCCGGCCAGGGGCTTAGGAAGTGAGATGGGGGCCACAACACCAAGCCAACCCTACCTTCAGCATTCTGCCTGGACTTTCTATGATAATGACCCCTATAGTTCCCCCAGTAGTATGTAACCGGCCAGTGGCTTAGAAAGTGAGATGTGGGCCACAACACCAACCCAACCTTCAGCATGCTGTCTGGACTTTATATGATAATGACCCCTATAGTTCCCCCAGTAGTATGTACCCGGCCAGTGGCTTAGGAAGTGAGATGTGGGCCACAACACCAAGCCAACCCTACCTTCAGCATTCTGCCTGGACTTTCTATGATAATGACCCCTATAGTTCCCCCAGTAGTATGTACCCGGCCAGTGGCTTAGGAAGTGAGATGTGGGCCACAACACCAAGCCAACCCTATTTTCAGCATTCTGCCTGGACTTTCTATAATAGTGACCCCTATAGTTCCCCCAGTAGTATGTACCCGGCCAGTGGCTTAGGAAGTGAGATGTGGGCCACAACACCAAGCCAACCCAACCTTCAGCATTCTGCCTGGACTTTCTATGATAATGACCCCTATAGTTCCCCCAGTAGTATGTACCCGGCCAGTGGCTTAGGAAGTGAGATGTGGGCCACAACACCAAGCCAACCCTACCTTCAGCATGCTGCCTGGACTTTCTATGATAATGACCCCTATAGTTCCCCCAGTAGTATGTACCCGGCCAGTGGCTTAGGAAGTGAGATGTGGGCCACAACACCAAGCCAACCCTACCTTCAGCATGCTGCCTGGACTTTATATGATAATGACCCCTATAGTTCCCCCAGTAGTATGTACCTGGCCAGTGGCTTAGGAAGTGAGATGTGGGCCACAACACCAAGCCAATCCTACCTTCAGCATTCTGCCTGGACTTTCTATGATAATGACCCCTATAGTTCCCCCAGCAGTATGTAACCGGCAAGTGGCTTAGGAAGTGAGATGTGGGCCACAACACCAAGCCAACCCAACCTTCAGCATGCTATCTGGACTTTATATGATAATGACCCCTATAGTTCCCCCAGTAGTATGTACCCGGCCAGTGGCTTAGGAAGTGAGATGTGGGCCACAACACCAAGCCAACCCTACCTTCAGCATTCTGCCTGGACTTTCTATGATAATGACCCCTATAGTTCCCCCAGTAGTATGTACCCGGCCAGTGGCTTAGGAAGTGAGATGTGGGCCACAACACCAAGCCAACCCTACCTTCAGCATTCTGCCTGGACTTTCTATGATAATGACCCCTATAGTTCCCCCAGTAGTATGTACCCGGCCAGTGGCTTAGGAAGTGAGATGTGAACCACAACACCAAGCCAACCCTACCTTCAGCATTCTGCCTGGACTTTCTAGAATAGTGAACCCTATAGTTCCCCCAGTAGTATGTACCCGGCCAGTGGCTTAAGAAGTGAGATGTGGGCCACAACACCAAGCCAACCCTACCTTCAGCATTCTGCCTGGACTTTCTATGATAATGACCCCTATAGTTCCCCCAGTAGTATGTAAAAGGCCAGTGGCTTAGGAAGTGAGATGTGGGCCACAACACCAAGCCAACCCAACCTTCAGCATGCTATCTGGACTTTATATGATAATGACCCCTATAGTTCCCCCAGTAGTATGTACCCGGCCAGTGGCTTAGGAAGTGAGATATGGGCCACAACACCAAGCCAACCCTACCTTCAGCATTCTGCCTGGACTTTCTATGATAATGACACCTATAGTTCCCCCAGTAGTATGTACCCGGCCAGGGGCTTAGGAAGTGAGATGGGGGCCACAATACCAAGCCAACCCAACCTTCATCATTCTGCCTGGACTTTCTATGATAATGACCCCTATAGTTCCCCCAGTAGTATGTACCCGGCCAGTGGCTTAGGAAGTGAGATGTGGGCCACAACACCAATCCAACCCTACCTTCAGCATGCTGCCTGGACTTTATATGATAATGACCCCTATAGTTCCCCCAGTAGTATGTACCTGGCCAGTGGCTTAGGAAGTGAGATGTGGGCCACAACACCAAGCCAACCCTACCTTCAACATTCTGCCTGGACTTTCTATGATAATGCCCCTTATAGTTCCCCCAGTAATATGTAACCGGCCAGTGGCTTAGGAAGTGAGATGTGGGCCACAACACCAAGCCAACCCAACCTTCAGCATGCTATCTGGACTTTATATGATAATGACCCCTATAGTTCCCCCAGTAGTATGTACCCGGCCAGTGGCTTAGGAAGTGAGATATGGGCCACAACACCAAGCCAACCCTACCTTCAGCATTCTGCCTGGACTTTCTATGATAATGACCCCTATAGTTCCCCCAGTAGTATGTACCCGGCCAGGGGCTTAGGAAGTGAGATGGGGGCCACAACACCAAGCCAACCCTACCTTCAGCATTCTGCCTGGACTTTCTATGATAATGACCCCTATAGTTCCCCCAGTAGTATGTAACCGGCCAGTGGCTTAGAAAGTGAGATGTGGGCCACAACACCAACCCAACCTTCAGCATGCTGTCTGGACTTTATATGATAATGACCCCTATAGTTCCCCCAGTAGTATGTACCCGGCCAGTGGCTTAGGAAGTGAGATGTGGGCCACAACACCAAGCCAACCCTACCTTCAGCATTCTGCCTGGACTTTCTATGATAATGACCCCTATAGTTCCCCCAGTAGTATGTACCCGGCCAGTGGCTTAGGAAGTGAGATGTGGGCCACAACACCAAGCCAACCCTATTTTCAGCATTCTGCCTGGACTTTCTATAATAGTGACCCCTATAGTTCCCCCAGTAGTATGTACCCGGCCAGTGGCTTAGGAAGTGAGATGTGGGCCACAACACCAAGCCAACCCAACCTTCAGCATTCTGCCTGGACTTTCTATGATAATGACCCCTATAGTTCCCCCAGTAGTATGTACCCGGCCAGTGGCTTAGGAAGTGAGATGTGGGCCACAACACCAAGCCAACCCTACCTTCAGCATGCTGCCTGGACTTTCTATGATAATGACCCCTATAGTTCCCCCAGTAGTATGTACCCGGCCAGTGGCTTAGGAAGTGAGATGTGGGCCACAACACCAATCCAACCCTACCTTCAGCATGCTGCCTGGACTTTATATGATAATGACCCCTATAGTTCCCCCAGTAGTATGTACCTGGCCAGTGGCTTAGGAAGTGAGATGTGGGCCACAACACCAAGCCAATCCTACCTTCAGCATTCTGCCTGGACTTTCTATGATAATGACCCCTATAGTTCCCCCAGCAGTATGTAACCGGCAAGTGGCTTAGGAAGTGAGATGTGGGCCACAACACCAAGCCAACCCAACCTTCAGCATGCTATCTGGACTTTATATGATAATGACCCCTATAGTTCCCCCAGTAGTATGTACCCGGCCAGTGGCTTAGGAAGTGAGATGTGGGCCACAACACCAAGCCAACCCTACCTTCAGCAATCTGCCTGGACTTTCTATGATAATGACCCCTATAGTTCCCCCAGTAGTATGTACCCGGCCAGTGGCTTAGGAAGTGAGATGTGGGCCACAACACCAAGCCAACCCTACCTTCAGCATTCTGCCTGGACTTTCTATGATAATGACCCCTATAGTTCCCCCAGTAGTATGTACCCGGCCAGTGGCTTAGGAAGTGAGATGTGAACCACAACACCAAGCCAACCCTACCTTCAGCATTCTGCCTGGACTTTCTAGAATAGTGAACCCTATAGTTCCCCCAGTAGTATGTACCCGGCCAGTGGCTTAAGAAGTGAGATGTGGGCCACAACACCAAGCCAACCCTACCTTCAGCATGCTGCCTGGACTTTCTATGATAATGACCCCTATAGTTCCCCCAGTAGTATGTACCCGGCCAGTGGCTTAAGAAGTGAGATGTGGGCCACAACACCAAGCCAACCCTACCTTCAGCATGCTGCCTGGACTTTCTATGATAATGACCCCTATAGTTCCCCCAGTAGTATGTACCCGGCCAGTGGCTTAGGAAGTGAGATGTGGGCCACAACACCAAGCCAACCCTACCTTCAGCATTCTGCCTGGACTTTCTATGATAATGACCCCTATAGTTTCCCCAGTAGTATGTACCCGGCCAGTGGCTTAGGAAGTGAGATGTGGGCCACAACACCAAGCCAACTCTACCTTCAGCATTCTGCCTGGACTTTCTATGATAATGACCCCTATAGTTTCCCCAGTAGTATGTACCCGGCCAGTGGCTTAGGAAGTGAGATGTGGGCCACAACACCAAGCCAATCCTACCTTCAGCATTCTGCCTGGACTTTCTATGATAATGAACCCTATAATTCCCCCAGTTGTATGTACCCGGCCAGTGGCTTAGGAAGTGAGATGTGGGCCACAACACCAAGCCAACCCTACCTTCAGCATTCTGCCTGGACTTTCTATGATAATGACCCCTATAGTTCCCCCAGTAGTATGTACCCGGCCAGTGGCTTAGGAAGTGAGATGTGGGCCACAACACCAAGCCAATCCAACCTTCATCATTCTGCCTGGACTTTCTATGATAATGACCCCTATAGTTCCCCCAGTAGTATGTACCCGGCCAGTGGCTTAGGAAGTGAGATGTGGGCCACAACACCAAGCCCACCCTACCTTCAGCATGCTGCCTGTACTTTCTATGATAATGACCCCTATAGTTCCCCCAGTAGTATGTACCCGGCCAGGGGCTTAGGAAGTGAGATGGGGGCCACAACACCAAGCCAACCCTACCTTCAGCATTCTGCCTGGACTTTCTATGATAATGACCCCTATAGTTCCCCCAGTAGTATGTAACCGGCCAGTGGCTTAGAAAGTGAGATGTGGGCCACAACACCAACCCAACCTTCAGCATGCTGTCTGGACTTTATATGATAATGACCCCTATAGTTCCCCCAGTAGTATGTACCCGGCCAGTGGCTTAGGAAGTGAGATGTGGGCCACAACACCAAGCCAACCCTACCTTCAGCATTCTGCCTGGACTTTCTATGATAATGACCCCTATAGTTCCCCCAGTAGTATGTACCCGGCCAGTGGCTTAGGAAGTGAGATGTGGGCCACAACACCAAGCCAACCCTATTTTCAGCATTCTGCCTGGACTTTCTATAATAGTGACCCCTATAGTTCCCCCAGTAGTATGTACCCGGCCAGTGGCTTAGGAAGTGAGATGTGGGCCACAACACCAAGCCAACCCAACCTTCAGCATTCTGCCTGGACTTTCTATGATAATGACCCCTATAGTTCCCCCAGTAGTATGTACCCGGCCAGTGGCTTAGGAAGTGAGATGTGGGCCACAACACCAAGCCAACCCTACCTTCAGCATGCTGCCTGGACTTTCTATGATAATGACCCCTATAGTTCCCCCAGTAGTATGTACCCGGCCAGTGGCTTAGGAAGTGAGATGTGGGCCACAACACCAATCCAACCCTACCTTCAGCATGCTGCCTGGACTTTATATGATAATGACCCCTATAGTTCCCCCAGTAGTATGTACCTGGCCAGTGGCTTAGGAAGTGAGATGTGGGCCACAACACCAAGCCAATCCTACCTTCAGCATTCTGCCTGGACTTTCTATGATAATGACCCCTATAGTTCCCCCAGCAGTATGTAACCGGCAAGTGGCTTAGGAAGTGAGATGTGGGCCACAACACCAAGCCAACCCAACCTTCAGCATGCTATCTGGACTTTATATGATAATGACCCCTATAGTTCCCCCAGTAGTATGTACCCGGCCAGTGGCTTAGGAAGTGAGATGTGGGCCACAACACCAAGCCAACCCTACCTTCAGCATTCTGCCTGGACTTTCTATGATAATGACCCCTATAGTTCCCCCAGTAGTATGTACCCGGCCAGTGGCTTAGGAAGTGAGATGTGGGCCACAACACCAAGCCAACCCTACCTTCAGCATTCTGCCTGGACTTTCTATGATAATGACCCCTATAGTTCCCCCAGTAGTATGTACCCGGCCAGTGGCTTAGGAAGTGAGATGTGAACCACAACACCAAGCCAACCCTACCTTCAGCATTCTGCCTGGACTTTCTAGAATAGTGAACCCTATAGTTCCCCCAGTAGTATGTACCCGGCCAGTGGCTTAAGAAGTGAGATGTGGGCCACAACACCAAGCCAACCCTACCTTCAGCATGCTGCCTGGACTTTCTATGATAATGACCCCTATAGTTCCCCCAGTAGTATGTACCCGGCCAGTGGCTTAAGAAGTGAGATGTGGGCCACAACACCAAGCCAACCCTACCTTCAGCATGCTGCCTGGACTTTCTATGATAATGACCCCTATAGTTCCCCCAGTAGTATGTACCCGGCCAGTGGCTTAGGAAGTGAGATGTGGGCCACAACACCAAGCCAACCCTACCTTCAGCATTCTGCCTGGACTTTCTATGATAATGACCCCTATAGTTTCCCCAGTAGTATGTACCCGGCCAGTGGCTTAGGAAGTGAGATGTGGGCCACAACACCAAGCCAACTCTACCTTCAGCATTCTGCCTGGACTTTCTATGATAATGACCCCTATAGTTTCCCCAGTAGTATGTACCCGGCCAGTGGCTTAGGAAGTGAGATGTGGGCCACAACACCAAGCCAATCCTACCTTCAGCATTCTGCCTGGACTTTCTATGATAATGAACCCTATAATTCCCCCAGTTGTATGTACCCGGCCAGTGGCTTAGGAAGTGAGATGTGGGCCACAACACCAAGCCAACCCTACCTTCAGCATTCTGCCTGGACTTTCTATGATAATGACCCCTATAGTTCCCCCAGTAGTATGTACCCGGCCAGTGGCTTAGGAACTGAGATGTGGGCCACAACACCAAGCCAACCCTACCTTCAGCATTCTGCCTGGACTTTCTATGATAATGAACCCTATAATTCCCCCAATTGTATGTACCCGGCCAGTGGCTTAGGAAGTGACATGTGGGCCACAACACCAAGCCAACCCTACCTTCAGCATTCTACCCGGACTTTCTATGATAATGACCCCTATAGTTCCCCCAGTAGTATGTACCTGGCCAGTGGCTTAGGAAGTGAGATGTGGGCCACAACACCAAGCCAACTCTACCTTCAGCATTTTGCCTGGACTTTATATGATAATGACCCCTATAGTTCCTCCAGTAGTATGTACCTGGCCAGTGGCTTAGGAAGTGAGATGTGGGCCACAACACCAAGCCAACCCTACCTTCAGCATTCTGCCTGGACTTTCTATGATAATGACCCCTATAGTTCCCCCAGTAGTATGTACCCGGCCAGTGGCTTAGGAAGTGAGATGTGGGCCACAACACCAAGCCAACCCTACCTTCAGCATTCTGCCTGGACTTTCTATGATAATGAACCCTATAATTCCCCCAGTTGTATGTACCCGGCCAGTGGCAGTGAGGAGGGATTAGGTGGCCCTAGGGGCATCAGCCCACAGGAAACATTCCCTGTAGGGTTTTTGGCCAGTCTGCATCTGGATTTCTATCTTTATTTGCACCCGGTTTAAATGACGATATATTTGTCTCTGCTGATGACTGCGCCCTTTTTCCACCCTTGTCATGCTCCTTTTTGGTGAGTGCAGAGTAAAGCCTCATGCAGACATCCGTGGAGCACGATACGTGAAATCCCATCCTGCCGAGTCATCGGTTGCTTCGTGCACTCGGCAGGATGGGATTTCACAGACCGTGCTCCACGGATGTCTGCATGAGGCTTAAAATGAGGCACATGTGATTTTTTTTTTTTTCAAATAAATCACTTTTCTGGTGCAAGGGAGATTAAAGGGGTTCTGCACTTTGTTTAAACTGATGATCTATCCTGATGATTGTTAAAACAGCTGATCGGCGGGGGTCCCGGGTGTCAGAACCCCGCCGATTAGATGCTGATGATCTTTCCAGAGGACCGATTATCAGTTTAAACAAAGTGCAGAACCCCTTTAAGCAACTCAAGGGGAGATTTATCATCTCCCTTGCACCAGAAAAGTGCCTTATTTGAAAAAAAAAGTCACATGTGCCTCATTTTAAGCCTCATGCAGACATCCGTGGAGCACGGTCTGTGAAATCCCATCCTGCCATCACGGATCCGTTGTTCCGTTTTTTGTTTCCGTTTCTGTTCCGTGTTTCCGTTCCATTTTTCCGTATGGCATATACAGTATACAGTAATTACATAGAAAAAATTGGGCTGGGCATAACATTTTCAATAGATGGTTCAGCAAAAACGGAAACGGATACGGAAGACATACGGATGCATTTCCGTATGTGTTCTGTTTTTTTTGCGGACCCATTGACTTGAATGGAGCCACGGAACGTGATTTGCGGGCAATAATAGGACATGTTCTATCTTTCAACGGAACGTAAAAAACGGAAATACGGAAACGAAATGCTTACCGAACACATTCCGTTTTTAATGCTGAACCATTGAAATGAATGGTTCCGTATATGGACCGTATACGGACCACAAAAAAATGGCCAGTACACTCGCAAAAAAACGTTTGCGTGAAGTAGGCCTAAGTCAGTTCTATTTTACACCAGTTTGACAAATCTCCCCCAAAATCCCCACCCTGGTCAGGTGCTGTAAAGGGGGAATATTAATCACCAATATTTATGCAAATATCGATAATTAATATTCATAAATGGGAGGAGCCGTCTGGTGATAACTCCGCCCATTTATGCCTTTATATAATAATAATAATAATAACAATACCTTCGCTATACTTTACACTAATCACTATGCTAGCTGCATGCGCCTTACTAACTACCTATCGCCAATAACTACACGTTACACAGATAGTTACAAATATAACGGTATTTATTAACAATACACTACAAACAATACACTACGCAATACACTAACAATACAGCACTAAATATTCAATCCTAAACTACACTACACATTTCCAATTCCACCCATCAACTAACTATACAGTTCACACATACAAGTAATATTACAACCCACCCCACCTGACTATTCACTGTCCCTACAGGGTACGACGCTAGGGTTGTCCCGATACCACTTTTTTAGGACCGAGTACAAGTACCGATACTTTTTTTCAAGTAGTCACCGATACCGAATACCGATACTTTTTTTAAATGTCAAGTGACCGTTTTGGGGGATCTGTGGATGACGCACTGTCATGTGGGGGATCTGTGGATGGCACTGTTATGGGGGACCTGTGGATGGCACTGTTATGGGGGATCTGTGGATGGCACTGTTATGGGGGATCTGTGGATGGCACTGTTATGGGGGATCTGTGGATGGCACTGTTATGGGGGATCTGTGGATGGCACTGTTATGGGGGATCTGTGGATGGCACTGTTATGGGGGATCTGTGGATGGCACTGTTATGGGGGATCTGTGGATGGCACTGTTATGGGGGATCTGTGGATGGCACTGTTATGGGGGATCTGTGGATGGCACTGTTATGGGGGATCTGTGGATGGCACTGTTATGGGGGATCTGTGGATGGCACTGTTATGGGGGATCTGTGGATGGCACTGTTATGGGGGATCTGTGGATGGCACTGTTATGGGGGATCTGTGGATGGCGCTGTTATGGGGGATCTGTGGATGGCGCTGTTATGGGGGATCTGTGGATGGCGCTGTTATGGGGGATCTGTGGATGGCACTGTTATGGGGGATCTGTGGATGGCACTGTTATGGGGGATCTGTGGATGGCACTGTTATGGGGGATCTGTGGATGGCACTGTTATGGGGGATCTGTGGATGGCACTGTTATGGGGGATCTGTGGATGGCACTGTTATGGGGGATCTGTGGATGGCACTGTTATGGGGGATCTGTGGATGGCACTGTTATGGGGGATCTGTGGATGGCACTGTTATGGGGGATCTGTGGATGGCACTGTTATGGGGGATCTGTGGATGGCACTGTTATGGGGGATCTGTGGATGGCACTGTTATGGGGGATCTGTGGATGGCACTGTTATGGGGGATCTGTGGATGGCACTGTTATGGGGGATCTGTGGATGGCACTGTTATGGGGATCTGTGGATGGCACTGTTATGGGGATCTGTGGATGGCACTGTTATGGGGGATCTGTGGATGGCACTGTTATGGGGGATCTGTGGATGGCACTGTTATGGGGGATCTGTGGATGGCACTGTTATGGGGGATCTGTGGATGGCACTGTTATGGGGATCTGTGGATGGCACTGTTATGGGGATCTGTGGATGGCACTGTTATGGGGGATCTGTGAATGGCACTGTTATGGGGGATCTATGGATGGCACTGTTATGGGGATTTGTGGATGGCACTGTTATGGGGGATCTGTGAATGGCACTGTTATGGGGGATCTGTGGATGGCACTGTTATGGGGGATTTGTGGATGGCACTGTTATGGGGATCTGTGAATGGCACTGCTATGGGGTGGGATATCTGTGGATGGCATTGTTATGGGGTGGGGGGATCTGAGGATGGCATTGTTATTTGGTGGGGGATCTGTGGATGGTGCTGTTATAGGGGATCTGTGGATGGAACTGTTATGGGGAGGATCTGTGGATGACACTGCTATATGTCATCCACAGATCCCCCTCATAACAGTGTCCCCCAATACACCGGGCCCCGCCGCTCACCGAAGTATTTATAAACGTGAATCCTTATCCTGTTGTTAAGTTGAACTAACGCTGCCCTCTCCCATGTTCCCCTGTATCCCCACAGCACTTACTTAAGCTTCCATAGCAGGCAGCGCAGACGGCAGCAGTAACGTCACTCACTGACGTCGCGCGTCTGCTCCGCCTGCTTCATTCATAAAGTGGTCGGAGCAGGCGCTCTACGTCAGTGAGTGACGTTACTGCTGCCGTCTGCGCTGCCTGCTATGGAAGCTTAAGTAAGTGCTGTGGGGATACAGGGGAACATGGGAACATGGGAGAGGGCAGCGTTAGTTCAACTTAATAACAGGATAAGGATTCACGTTTATAAATACTTTGGTGAGCGGCGGGGCCCGGTGTAAGAGTACAGTGACTGCACCGGGCCCCGCCCATAGTTACGGACTCCAGCCCCTCCTCTCTCCCGATGCTGCATCTTTGCCGGGCCGCAAAAATATTCATTGCGGGCCGCATGACACCCATGCAGTAAGTAATACCCAGTCACATACCAGCAATAATTATCGTTGCCGGCTCTCTCCACCCCTTCTCAGCTGCCGTTCACTGCCCCCTCTATGCACCGCTCACCAGCCCGCTTGATGTAAAAAAAAAAAAAAAAAGTATTCTATTTATGTATCGGGGCGGGGTATCGGCGGCTGAGTACCGCCGAGAAAACTCGGAATCGGTCCCGATACCGATACTAGTATCGGTATTTGGACAACCCTATACGACGCAATCAGTGGGGGTCATCAGGGGGGGTGTAACCACAAATAAAATCAGGGGCACAGGATCAGGGGTACAAACAAGGATACAATAAGGCAAGGGTTTGGGGGATACAATCAGGGGCACAGGATCAGGGGTACAAACAAGGATACAATAAGGCAAGGGTTTGGGGGATCACAGGATCAGGGGTACAAACAAGGATACAATAAGGCAAGGGTTTGGGGGATCAGGGTGTCCAGTAACACGGAATCAGGGCCCAGGGTACACATCAGGGGCAAGGGTTTATCAGGGCCCAAGGTGCACATCAGGGACAAATATAGGGGTTACAGGACCAGGGGTGATAGGGTTAACCAGGGGAGCGGTAATAAGGGGATGTGAGGGGTAGGTAGGGGCTACATCAGGGGGTCAGGGAATAAGGGGATGTGAGGGGTAGGTAGGGGATACACAGGTATATACTTAATCCTTCCAGCGTTAGTAGGCCTCTTCCAGGCGGTCATCATGGAGCCACTCTCTCCCATGTGTCTCTGAATCTAGTCTGGTTGCAAGCGGGCCCACCTCTGTTCGGTTTGGGTTATTATAGCCCCAAAACCAGCCCCCCTCCTCCTTCCTCAGGGATGTGACATCATAGTGTCACTGTGACGTATGCCTGCCTACAATCCCCAGAGTCCTCCCCCCCCCCCTAGTCCCAAAAATGCTGGGAGTAGGGGCATGGAGTTTTAGCCATGGGCAGAGGTGTGGAAAAACAGGTTTTTGATGTCTCTGGTTAGAAGGTCCCCTCACAAACGGTGCCACAGAGTCTGATTGCTTTGGGCCTGAACAAAAGGGGACTAGATGCTAATCAGCTGTTATCCTACAGGCTATCAGCATAAGTTTTTCTCTAAACAACTCTGTTGATAACAGTTGGAATTGACATATATATACCCACAGATGATTGGGGCATATCTATAAACACATACACATACAAAACCGGGGGTATGAATGGGCAGCAATAAGCCCACATACATACTGTCATGCTGACATAAGTGTATATACATAGACACGTGTGCAAATACATACACATATCTATATATACACACACCCTCGCATATATCTGGGGCATCACATACAGGGGACATGCATATGTCCCCACTTGCCATACAGGGCCAATATATACACGGTCATACAGGAAATATATACTAACTATAAGGGGACACATATAAGGGGGCACATATACAGTGGGGGAAATAATTATTTGACCCCTCACTGATTTTGTAAGTTTGTCCAATGACAAAGAAATGAAAAGTCTCAGAACAGTATCATTTCAATGGTAGGTTTATTGTAACAGTGGCAGATAGCACATCAAAAGGAAAATCGAAAAAATAACTTTAAATAAAAGATAGCAACTGATTTGCATTTCATTGAGTGAAATAAGTATTTGAACCCCTACCAACCATTAAGAGTTCTGGCTCCCACAGAGTGGTTAGACACTTCTACTCAATTAGTCACCCTCATTAAGGACACCTGTCTTAACTAGTCACCTGTATAAAAGACACCTGTCCACAGAATCAATCAATCAAGCAGACTCCAAACTCTCCAACATGGGAAAGACCAAAGAGCTGTCCAAGGATGTCAGAGACAAAATTGTAGACCTGCACAAGGCTGGAATGGGCTACAAAACCATTAGCAAGAAGCTGGGAGAGAAGGTGACAACTGTTGGCGCGATTGTTCGAAAATGGAAGGAGCACAAAATGACCATCAATCGACCTCGCTCTGGGGCTCCACGCAAGATCTCACCTCGTGGGGTGTCAATGGTTCTGAGAAAGGTGAAAAAGCATCCTAGAACTACACGGGAGGAGTTAGTTAATGACCTCATTAGCAGGGACCACAGTCACCAAGAAAACCATTGGAAACACATTACACTGCAATGGATTAAAATCCTGCAGGGCTCGCAAGGTCCCCCTGCTCAGGAAGGCACATGTGCAGGCCCGTCTGAAGTTTGCCAATGAACACCTGAATGATTCAGAGAGTGACTGGGAGAAGGTGCTGTGGTCTGATGAGACCAAAATAGAGCTCTTTGGCATTAACTCAACTCGCTGTGTTTGGAGGAAGAAAAATGCTGCCTATGACCCGCAAAACACCGTCCCCACCGTCAAGCATGGGGGTGGAAACATTTTGCTTTGGGGGTGTTTTTCTGCTAAGGGCACAGGACAACTTATTCGCATAAACGGGAAAATGGACGGAGCCATGTATCGTGAAATCCTGAGCGACAACCTCCTTCCCTCTGCCAGGAAACTGAAAATGGGTCGTGGATGGGTGTTCCAGCACGACAATGACCCAAAACATACAGCAAAGGCAACAAAGGAGTGGCTCAAGAAGAAGCACATTAAGGTCATGGAGTGGCCTAGTCAGTCTCCGGACCTTAATCTAATCGAAAACCTATGGAGGGAGCTCAAGCTCAGAGTTGCACAGAGACAGCCTCGAAACCTTAGGGATTTAGAGATGATCTGCAAAGAGGAGTGGACCAACATTCCTCCTAAAATGTGCGCAAACTTGGTCATCAATTACAAGAAACGTTTGACCTCTGTGCTTGCAAACAAGGGTTTTTCCACCAAGTATTAAGTCTTTTTTTGTTAGAGGGTTCAAATACTTATTTCACTCAATGAAATGCAAATCAGTTGCTATCTTTTATTTAAAGTTATTTTTTCGATTTTCCTTTTGATGTGCTATCTGCCACTGTTACAATAAACCTACCATTGAAATGATACTGTTCTGAGACTTTTCATTTCTTTGTCATTGGACAAACTTACAAAATCAGTGAGGGGTCAAATAATTATTTCCCCCACTGTATATACTAATATAAGGGGGATTATAAGGGGGCACAGCTTCCAGTGACCACATATTTCCCACAGGGGCCACCATGAGCCCCTGGGGATCACCATGGGCAGACGTGCGCAGATGCTGGGCACATCTGCGCACATCACCCCATGATGCGGTGGTTAATGTATGCATATATATACCATACATGCCCGCACGTGTTTGCAGGCATGCATGGATATATATGCACACGTCTCAACCGTTCCTCAACAGGTGCCAAGGTGGGGATGATTTCACACCTCTCCGTATTCCACTGTAGTTTCATGCAACTCATAATGTAGAAACATAAACAATAAAAAAATAAACATATGTATTACCACGCCCTAAAAATTACAAACTATTAAAATATATGAACTAAATAAATAAATATCTCCTATGCGGTGAACTCCATAACTTAAAAAAAATTGAAATACACGTCATTTTCCCCCCCAAAAAAACAGGAAAGGACTGTTCTATGATGGGCCAGACGTTCCATAAAAATGCAGAATGCACTGGGCTTTTTTGGTATTTTAATATTTTTTCGTGCAGTATTGGGTATTGCAATACTTTTTTATGATATCAAAATCGAATCAAAATTTGGTTATCGTGCCAACCCTAGTCCCAACACAGATAACCGTTTTACCAGTCAATTTATTCAATGCATATAGTCTCCTAACATAGTCCTTCTTTTTATTAGGTTAAATCAAACACCTTTACGCTGGGTTCACACCAGAGCGTTCTGAAAGGAGCACTCTGTATGCGCGATTGTACGGGCGTTTACAAGCGCACATATAGAGACAAGTGAACACACATTGTCGCGCGTTCCCGAAAGTCTATGTACGGGAACGCGCGACAAACGCCCAAAAAAAGCTCATGTACTTGTTTGAGCGTCGGGCGTTTTACAGCGCGATCGTACGCGCTGTAAAACGCCCAGGTGAGAACCATTCCCATAGGGAAGCATTGGTTTCTCCTTGTTGTGCGTTTTACAGCGCGTAGGAACGCTCTGTAAAACGCTCAGGTGTGAACTGAGTGTTAACATGCCCCGTCTGCTACACGATACAGAGAAAGCTCTCTACCCACTTGAGGAGGAAATGCCTGAAGCTTAATAGCACCGAGGAGATAAAATCTAAGTTGGCCTTGGCCAAGGAAGAACTCATGAGTATTGCGTTTAAAGGGACTGCCATTGACTACCAAGAGATTATGTCTCTTGGCTCCTTGAAAAATGTGGTACCCTTCCTGGAGGACAGAGGCTTTTTAATATTAAACAAACCAACTGTGGGCAGGTATGTGCTATGTTCACTAGTGTCTCCTGTATATCCAGTTTTCTCATTCATGCCCACATGGCTTTTATCCAATATGAGAGAGCATCCAACTCTAACGATTTCAACAATTTCACACGAGCTAAAAAAATCACACGAGCTAAAAAAATATATATACAGTAAAGACCAAAAGTTTGGACACACCTTCTCATTCAAAGAGTTTTCTTTATTTTCATGACTATGAAGGCATCAAAACTATGAATTAACACATGTGGAATTATATACATAACAAACAAGTGTGAAACAACTGAAAATATGTCATATTCTAGGTCCTTCAAAGTAGCCACCTTTTGCTTTGATTACTGCTTTGCACACTCTTGGCATTCTCTTGATTAGCTTCAAGAGGTAGTCCCCTGAAATGGTCTTCACTTCACAGGTGTGCCCTGTCAGGTTTAATAAGTGGGATTTATTGCCTTATAAATGGGGTTGGGACCATCAGTTGCGTTGAGGAGAAGTCAGGTGGATACACAGCTGATAGTCCTACTGAATAGACTGTTAGAATTTGTATTATGGCAAGAAAAAAGCAGCTAAGTAAAGAAAAACGAGTGGCCATCATTACTTTGAGAAATGAAGGTCAGACAGTCAGCCGAAAAATTGGGAAAACTTTGAAAGTAAGGGCTATTTGACCATGAAGGAGAGTGATGGGGTGCTGCGCCAGATGACCTGGCCTCCACAGTCACCGGACCTGAACCCAATCGAGATGGTTTGGGGTGAGCTGGACCGCAGAGTGAAGGCAAAAGGGCCAACAAGTGCTAAGCATCTCTGGGAACTCCTTCAAGACTGTTGGAAGACCATTTCAGGGGACTACCTCTTGAAGCTCATCAAGAGAATGCCAAGAGTGTGCAAAGCAGTAATCAAAGCAAAAGGAGGCTACTTTGAAGAACCTAGAATATGACATATTTTCAGTTGTTTCACACTTGTTTGTTATGTATATAATTCCACATGTGTTAATTCATAGTTCTGATGCCTTCATAGTCATGAAAATAAAGAAAACTCTTTGAATGAGAAGGTGTGTCCAAACTTTTGGTCTGTACTGTATATTTATGGTCAGGGCTAGGAACTGGAGATGATTGTACGTGGACCCCAACCCTGACCACAGTGGCTGAATTATGCCAGGAGCCACGGACGCGGGTACACCAAAAAAGGGGGCACACCCAAGGATGCGAAGAAAGAAAAAGGGGTGGGAGGGAGGGGCGCGATGAACGGGCGACTGGCCTGGGATCTGCCTGAGGGGTTAAATAGCCAGACGCCCCTCCCACAAATGCAGGCTGAATATCAGCCTTAACTATTTATGGTCAGGGCTAGGAACTGGAGATGATTGTACGTGGACCCCAACCCTGACCATAATGGCTGAATTATGCCGGGAGCCACAAACGCGGGTACACCAATAAAGGGGGGAAGAAAAGGAGTCAACCTGTTAGGTGCAGGTAAATTTTATTGAGATTATTACAGAGCCAAAGTACAAAAAGCTTGCGATATTTCGGTATGAAGATTGGGAATATACCTGGCAAAACAAGATAACCGCCAGCGTCCCATGGAGCGGATTATATGGGCCGGTACTTGATGCCGGGAAGCTGTCGATGCCGCCCCTATGCCGAAAGAGTGCCCAGAAATTACCTTGGGATCGTGACCTAAACCTTGGACGAGTGTACAGATATGAGAAATGAAATGCGTGGTGGTTAGGGGTCTCTCTCTGAAGGGCAGGAGTGGGCTATCTGGAGAGGAAGCCTGAAATGTGGACAGCAATTGATTGAGTACCTGTACCGGGCACCATTTATTAAACGTAGGGTAGAATTTAACCTCTGTGGGCGGACCAGACTGATTGGTTTTAGATGAGGGCAGGTGGAGGATATAGTGGCCATTGCCCCATGATAAATAACGATTTAAGAGGCAGCTACGTTGATATGCACCGGATGTGAATTCCCCAGGCCTGAGGAACCCATAAAAACTAAGATATATGGCTGCTTTCAGGACAATTCTGGTGGAGTGCCCAAAGGGATTGCCGTCCAAAGTCGAGGATAGCTTCCTAAACAGCTGGCTGGACACTGGCTGTCTGCAATTTTGCGACCCCTTCCCTTTGTATGCCCCAGAGAGTGTACAAACTAAGAAGACAGGTTGGCATTAGCAGGAGCTGCTCAAACCCACATGCAGTTGTGCATATATATAGGGGAGCAAATCCTGCACTTGTGGCCCGTTGCTAATGGCAATCCCCAGCAAAATGCATACAATGGAGGATGCCCGCGGCGAACCACAAGTACCACAATAGACATCCTACACAAGGTAACAAGTGTGGATGTGATAATTAATATAACAATATAACAAAACAATAACAAACACAGGTGCACTCTGCAGTCTCACTAATTCTCAAACTGATTTTAAAATTGAGAGATTAGTCAACATGTCCTACGGTGTAGAACATGTCTAAGCCCGGACACCACGACAAGGTTTCTCAAGTAGCCCGGGACCCTACACTCTCCTACCTGAGCCATATGGGCGATACCAGGAGCCAGTGGGCAAATTACAGGAGCATAAGGCCGACTCGCAAACAACTCACCAGTTACCTCCAGCATGTGGCCATGCTTGCAATGGGAGGAGGGAGGAGTCTGTGAGTCCCACTCAAGACTTGCTGATATAGCCCAGGCTTCACAGGTGCACCTAAATGTGACCTGTAGATGGAAAACAGGCACATTTAAATAGGAGTTTATACACCTCCAGGAATCTATATATACAAACTAAGAAGACAGGTTGGCATTAGCAGGAGCTGCTCAAACCCACATGCAGTTGTGCATATATATAGGGGAGCAAATCCTGCACTTGTGGCCCGTTGCTAATGGCAATCCCCAGCAAAATGCATACAATGGAGGATGCCCGCGGCGAACCACAAGTACCACAATAGACATCCTACACAAGGTAACAAGTGTGGATGTGATAATTAATATAACAATATAACAAAACAATAACAAACATAGGTGCACTCTGCAGTCTCACTAATTCTCAAACTGATTTTAAAATTGAGAGATTAGTCAACATGTCCTACGGTGTAGAACATGTCTAAGCCCGGACACCACGACAAGGTTTGTTATATTGTTATATTAATTATGACATCCGCACATGTTATCTTGTGTAGGATGTCTATTGTGGTTCGCCGTGGGCATCCTCCATTGTATGCATTTTGCTGGGGATTGCCATTAGCAACGGGCCACAAGTGCAGGATTTGCTCCCCTATATATATGCACGACTGCATGTGGGTTTGAGCAGCTCCTGCTAATGCCAACCTGTCTTCTTAGTTTGTATATAGAGATTTCTGGAGGTGTATAAACTCCAATTTAAATGTGCCTGTTTTCCATCCCCCTGCCACATTTAGGTGCACCTGTGAGGCCTGGGACATATCAGCCAGTCTTGAGTGGGACTCGCAGACTCCTCCCTCCTCCCACTGCAAGCATGGTTACATGCTGAACCCTAAGTGTCAAATGATCCGGTTGTAGAGGAGCTTCCATCGCTCAGCTGACCCCCTTTTCTGCTCGCACGCTTGCAGAATACAGATTAAATCTTGTTGCCATTGGTAATACACCGGTCTCATCGGGACTCAGAGCCACGGCCTCCACTCCCTCCCTTTCCGGGGCAGGGGTTCCACTAAGGCTGTTTCGGGTACAAACATTTGTTCTGCGGAATTTCTCAGATGCACCCCCTCCCCACTGGTACGGGGAGGGAAACTCTTAGGACCCAAGGGATCATCAGCTGGTCCCCCAGCTGATTTCCTCCTCTGACCCTCCTTCACCGTATTTGTATAGCCTTTTTTTTTTTTTGAAGCCGCGGCTCCTCCCGGATCCTCTGCCGTACTCTCTCCAGGGGCTGAATGCAGGCCAGGCGGATCGGCATCATTCGTTTGACCTCTATACCCCATTTCTGGAGGGGGCTTGTCCGTCCACTGATCACTGGACTTCCGCATTTGTTTCCCTCTTTGTTCTTTCGGCTCACCTAGTTGGGAAGGTCCGCTGGAAGTATCCATATGTTCTATATCAGCAGTTTTCTCCTCTCTTTGGGGTCCAGTTGGTGGTTCCTCTCGTTCCTCTGGCCGCCTCCGATGTCCTGGCTGTGCCTCTGCACCTGATCTGGTAGGACAAAACCTCATAAGGTAACCAAATTTTTGACAAGTATGACATCTTTTCCCAGCAGTACATTCACTAAAATCATGATTTGGGCTTCCACAATTTTTACACATACTTTTGCAGTTTTCTATTTCATGGCCGTATTTCTTACACCTCCTACTGATGGCATGCCGGAAAAAAACATGTATCCCACCATTTCTCCTAATTTAAAACAGGCTGGGGGAAGTAAAAATCCCCCTTCTACTTCTGAGCTGCGGTAACAGGTGACTTTATACAGCCATTTTGAGGTCCAAATCCCAGCACTATTTAAAATCTTCCTTACTACTGTAACTGTCTTAAAATATTGGCTTAAAAACACATTAATAACATGCTCCTCAGCAAAAGGTCACTACATTTTAATTATTATAGTTTTGGACTCATCTATCTCATGTTAATAAATATTTAAACCTTCTAATCTTTTGTCTTTTAGTCTCAACTGAATTTTTGCCACAAAATCATGAAAAATTACATTTGAGATAAAAGTAACATTGTACACTCTGCACCTTGGGTAGTCCTGTATTGCTAAAATCTTGTGTTTTTGCACACCAAAGACTCCCATTAAAACAGTTTTCACCAAATATTCAAGATTATACTTCTCCTTTTTCTCCTGGGTTACAAAAAGGCGCACTGTATCCTTGATACGAGCGTATGCTGGGATTTGGCCTTCCTCCTCTTGTCTTGGTATATTTTCTTTTAATTCCTCCTCTCCGCCTCTGGACTTTCCTCTGCTGGTTCCTTCTCCTCCTCTGCCTCCTCCTCCTCCACTGGCTCCTTCATCATTAGATTTCCTCCTTATGGATTCTTCCTTCTTTTTCTTTTGCTGGTTTGTGTGCGGGTGCACACAGTAGGGTATTTGTTTGGCGCACAAAAGACGACCTCAGTCAGCGGATTTTTGATGAAATAGCTGTTTTTATTGTTCAGTAGACAACGCGTTTCGGAGTTTATAACTCCTTTATCAAGTCTAAAACAAGGGTATAAAAAAGAGTGCCCGAGGCAAAAAGTATCCCCACCTGGTTAGATGGGTGTGGACATGCATTATACAGTAGAATATTTAGAGAGTTATGCGCGTGCATTAAGCATTAAAAGGTGTATAAATATATACATGAAAAAATAAAAAACTAGTCTTCTACAAACGCTATATCGATGACTTGCTTTTGATCTGGGATGGTAGCCTAGAGGAGGCCAACAATTTCACCACCCACCTAAACAAAAATAACTTCAACCTTACCTTTACAGCCAACTACTCCGAAACATCTATAGAATACCTGGACCTAGTCCTATCCACTAAGGAAGACACCATCGAAACCAAGACCTTCTTTAAAAAAGTAGATGGAAACAGTTATCTGGATTATAAGAGCGCGCACCACAAAAAGTGGAAAAACAACATCCCATTCAGCCAATTCAAGCGGATCCGTCGAAACTGCACAAAGGATGAAGATTTCAAACTACAAAGCCAAGTAATTGAAAAAAGATTTCACAACAAAGGATACCCATGCGGCGGCGTCAAGGCAGCACTACGGCAGGCACAGAAATACACCCAGGAGGACTGTCTACCATCAGATACTAGATTACCAATCATCAAACAAAGTGATCCAGATACCACAAAAAAGTACAAGACGTCCTTCATAACCACGTTCAATACCAACCACACGACCCTGAGAAATATACTGAAAAAACACTGGCAGATACTACAAGCAGATCACTTCCTAACAAAACATATACGACCAGAACCGCACATTACCTTTAGAAGAGCCCAAACAATCAAAAATCTCATTGCCCCCAGTCGCTTGCGCACGCAGAAGAAACATCCTCCAGCCATTTTAAGCTTTTTTCCCAAAATGCTGGGAAGTTATAAATGCGGGCACCAAAGATGCAAGTGTTGCCTGAACATCTCAAACCGGACCACCAAGTTCTCCAGTAATGTAACAGGAGAAAATTTTGAAATAAAGCACTTTCTAAACTGTTCATCGACATACATAATTTATTTATTGGAATGCAGCTGTGGATTGCAATACGTTGGCCGGACCACCCTCACTCTGAGAGAGAGGATGAACAAGCACCGTTGGAACATCACGAACGGCTTCCTCAAACATGGAGTATCCCGACATTTCTTGCAGGCACACAACAAAGATGCAGGAGATCTCTCCCTATTACCCATTGAAGAAATCCCAGCCACCTATGCAAACCGCTACCAGAAATTGAGGAGAAAAGAAATGTACTGGATATTCAAACTACAAACCATAGAACCATACGTCCTAAACGAATCGCTAGAAACCAACTGCTTCTAAAACCCAGATCGCTGCCCCCCAAATCTCACCACCCACTCCGCCACGCATCCCTCCCCATCGTTTCACACACGCACACTACTGCGCTCTCCCCCACTCCCCCCCCGCCTTGCCCGCCGCCCCCAGCACCCACTGTCCCTCCTCACGCGCCCTCTTCTCTCCATCCCACCTCGCCACCCCACTCTACCTTTGCCACATTTCATCCAGCTCCATCCCATACACCCCCCCTCCTTTTTCCATCACCACAACCCCTCTGCCCACCTGCCAACCACCGCGCCAACTAGTTTGACCTCATCCCCCTGCGTGGTCCAGTCCAGCCACACCACACATACCCACATACCAATCACAACATCACACCACATCATGTCCTACTCCCACCCCACCACCCCCACCACTGAATCATCGCCCACTACACACACATGCCTTAAACTAGCCACCACTGATTCATCCCCCACCCTACATACATGCCCCAAACTAGCCACCACTAGCCACTATTGTTCACTTCCCACCGTATTTACATGGAACAAACCAGCCACAACACACCAGCCCCCATATCACACCATGTCCCATTTCAGCCACCACATAACAGTACACAGTGCCAGCCTCTCAATTCCCCTTCCCCTCCTGCGCTGCACACTAATCACCTCTACAATTCCCCCACTGCCCAGCGCATGCCGAGCGGCATTCACGGACGTCACAACCCCGCCCCCAGCTGATCGGCGCCGCCAGCGTTATTTTCCATTCCCGCCTGACGTCACTACCACGCCCCCGCCTGACGTCACTACCACGCCCCCGCCACCCGTACTTCAAATAGCGCGCGCTCAGGCACATGGAGAGCGGCGCTTCCAGCTAAACCAGACGCTCCAGGTAAGAGGCACAGAATAACAGCGCCTTGATGTCCACATCACCCACTGCACCCTCAACAGCCAGGTCACCAGCCCCAACTAGCCACCATGTGGGGCCACTTCTAACCCTATAGATGATCACCCCCATCCTAACATAGGTCATCCATCCTCCCTCCTCCCCCACAGCAGCGCTACAACAATACCATAATATTATAATACACTGCACCCACCTGTCTCATTATCACCGGCCACCTGCCCCCCACTCCTTCAGAATACCCCCACGGCCAAGTTTTAATATAACCTATTACATTGCAGTGCACCCACCACAGGCAATTTATCCAACTCCGCCTTACTTTTATCACCATACACACAGACATTATCATGCCTCATTGTACAGTCTCCGTTTTTTCAATTATTAATTCAATTGTTATGTTTTTTCCCACAGCCATCCGGCCACTCTTTTTGCTGACGCCCCATAAGGTAAGCCTCCCTCCATCCTACACACTTCCCCACAACTACATTCCAACAATTACCGTCAATATATAAACACCACCACCCCAATACCACACTAGAGACACCAGTGTGTTTATATTTTTTATTATTATTATTTATTATATATATTTTATTATATATTTTACTTATAAAATTTTTTTTATTTTTTATTATTATTTATTATCATTATTATTATTTTTTTTTTTTCCCTACATGCCGTATACCTTCACTCATCCCATAACCACAGTTCTCCTGAGACACATTTAAGCACACAATCTTTATGCTAGCAAAAATAGTAGACACTACCGGGTCCAAAAGTGGCCCTATACGCGGACCATTGAAAAATCGACTTTCTTTGCTTTTCACCAACTGCTGTTGAAATTGACATTTGCATTTTATTTCTCTCTGCAAAGTACAGTTCTTATTATTATTAATATTATTATTAGTATTATTATTTTTTCATGTATATATTTATACACCTTTTAATGCTTAATGCACGCGCATAACTCTCTAAATATTCTACTGTATAATGCATGTCCACACCCATCTAACCAGGTGGGGATACTTTTTGCCTCGGGCACTCTTTTTTATACCCTTGTTTTAGACTTGATAAAGGAGTTATAAACTCCGAAACGCGTTGTCTACTGAACAATAAAAACAGCTATTTCATCAAAAATCCGCTGACTGAGGTCGTCTTTTGTGCGCCAAACAAATACCCTACTGTGTGCACCCGCACACAAACCAGCAATTTCTTCCTTCACAGTCCCTAGGAGTCCTTGGCAACTCCACCTAAGGGACCGAACGGGTATTGGCAGCACCGACCATCCAAAACCCCCCCCCCCCCCCTTTTTTCTCCACGTGTACCTGCCTTCACGGACGTTGTGCTCCAACCCGCACAACATCAAAAGGTGAGCACACTTCAACCACTTCGTCAAACCACATAACTGCTACCCACCACCCTATGAGCGCCTCTCCCTTCTCCTTTTTCTCCCGCCGAATTGCTGCCTTCTTTTTCCTCCAACCATAGTAAATTCTCCTCCTCCTTCTCCTCCTGGGTTGTCTGCCATGATGGTATTTGGCATTTTTGTCTCTCTATAAAGCAAAGACACAATGTGATCCCCTAGCTGTCCTTGGACCTCTAGGGGTAACGGGGATCGCAACTCATTGTCTGGGGACTAGGCCGGTTGCCCAATAGCAGCAAAGCTTCCAGTGCAGGCTATGAACCTCCACCTTCCACAAAGGCCGAGCCCCGGGTACCCCAGACACTTCTCAACTAAGCGCCTGTACAAGTACACTTGATCTTAGCCAAAAGGCCGAAAAGCGATACCTGGTCGGCCTCGACGACCAGGCTGCTTCTCCCCAATGCAGAGCACTTCTCAAGGCAACAGCCTACAGGCCCCAGCCACAGTACAGGAGGCTTCTTGCTCTCACAAACCAGGGAGAACCTGCGTCCTCTGCTCAGCAATCACCATCATGCTCCTCTTTATGTTCGCCATCTGCATAGCACCGCCCACCCAGTGCACGCTTACTTTTGGCCATGCCTTTTCTTCGCATGCAAGTCCTGGTGCCAAAGCAGAAAGACAGATAGGAGGAGTGAATGGAGCTGTAGTGTAGAGTTGTGTGTGAGA